>NW_019416901.1:1420606-1434630 GCF_000390285.2 Anoplophora glabripennis | reverse complement strand
ATATTTGGAATTATTCAAATTTCGTGGCTGAAAACATACATAGGTATTGAATTCTCGAAACCGAGAGAGTTGTGCGAAACTAAATGTGTACAGGACATAGCTAGTACCATGCGAAACATCGCCATATTTTTAAAAATGTTGTCATCGCCGTTCTTGGGGGTGAAAATTCGAAATATTTAGAATTATTCAAATTTCGTGGCTGAAAACATACATAGGTATTGTATTGAAACCGAGTGAGTTGAACGAAACTAAATCTGTACAGGACATAGCTAGTACCATGCGAAACATCGCCATAATTTTAAAAATGTTGTCACCGCCGTTCTTGCGGGTGAAAATTCGAAATATTTAGAATTATTCATTTTCGCTTACCGTTCTTCGCCTTCCCAATCCAGGTAAATCTTCAAACTTTTTAGATACTTTACTTATTGTAGCTCGACTAATTCTCTGGTCTGGATACTTATGGTGAAATAAGTCACATACCTCCTGTTGACTATGGATTTTATCTCCGCATCCAATCATAATTAAAATTTCAATTATCTGATTTTGCAAAATAATTTAACAACGAATGAAAAGAACTAAAAAGATTCACGTTATATCTGAGGTAGGTACTCTGGTGAATTTTATGTGTTTATCGATGTGTTTTTTTTTAGGAAAAGAAAGCTTTAAAGTAAGTAGAAAAAAAATAATAAAGAGTAGGTACGTTTTTTAAAGTACAGAAGAGGCTATGATTGAAATAGTGGTCAGTACGACATAAAAGACAATTTTTTTCATTTTTTTTTGACAAAAAAATTGTTATAACCTTATATCTCTGAATATATTATAAAATAAAGTGTCCCAATCAAATAGCAAATATTGCAGAAAACAATTTCTATTTACTAATTGACCCGTTTCAGCGATTTTTTAAATCTGAACTTGAAGAAAAATATGAATTTTGTTCCATCATGCCATCATTATTTATGGAATATTTTGAAAACAACTGTATTAATAATGTAAACAAAAAAAACTATGATTTGGTGGAGATTGATGATGCTTTCGCAATTTGGCCTTCTAGTCCAATTAAATAAGCTTTAAATCGAAATTTTGGTCAACTTGCTTGAATTTTTGATATGAGTTAGTTTGAGGTATATTATAACTATAAGTGACAAAGTTGTAAAGCATACAATTCTACATAAAAATGGCCTCTTGACTTTTTCTTGTACTATTAAAATTAACAGAGTCTAGAACAAGGGTCGGCATCTGGCGGTCCGCGGTCCAGATCCGGACCGAGGAAGGTAAAATACTGGACCGCCAAAAATGTTTTGAAAATATAAATTACTCAAATAAATTATATAAAAAATATTTTAATAANAAAACATACATAGGTATTGAATTCTCGAAACCGAGAGAGTTGTGCGAAACTAAATGTGTTCAGGACATAGCTAGTACCATGCGAAACATCGCCATATTTTTAAAAATGTTGTCATCGCCGTTCTTGGGGGTGAAAATTCGAAATATTTAGAATTATTTATTTTCGTTTACCGTTCTTCGCCTTCCTGATCCAGGTAAATTACCAGGTACTTATTGCAGCTCGACTAATTCTCTGGTCTGGTTACTTATGGTGAAATAAGTCACATACCTCCTGTTGACTACGGATTTTATCTCCGCATCCAATCATAATTAAAATTTCAATTTTCTGTTTTTCGCTGAAACAGGCAACCATTTTTCAAAATAATTTAACAACGAATGAATTGGAACTAAAACGATTCACGTTATACCCAAGGTACTCTGGTGATTTTTATGTGTTTATCGATGTGTTTTTTTTTAAGTAAGTAGAAAGAAATTAATAAAGAGTAGGTACGTTTTTTAAAGTACAGAAGAGACTATGATTGTTTGAAATAGTGGTCAGTACGACATAAAAGACAATTTTTTAAATTTTTTTGACAAAAAATGTAGGTATAACCTTATATCGCTGAATTCGTCCTTAGAATATACATATTATAAAATAAAGCGTCATTTTAAAAAAAAATTTCGATAATGTCTGTCAAACATGGCTCAATCAAATAGAAAATATTGCAGAAAACAATTTCTATTTACTAATTGACCCGTTTCAGCCATTTTTTTAAACTGGAAGAAAAATATGAATTTTCTTCCATCATTTTGGGAGACACTGTATTTATGGAATATTTTGAAAAGAACTGTATTAATAATGTAAAAAAAAACTATTATTTGGTGGAGATTGATGATGTTTTCGCAATTTGGCCTTCTAGTCCAAAAGCCGAAATCGAAATTTCGGTCAACTTGCCTGAATTTTTGATATGAGTTAGTTTGAGGTATATTGTAACAATAAGTGACAGTAATTTTTTTTCAACCCCCGGCCAAGGGTGAAAAAAGATAAAACAAAGAAGTTTTTCAAGATAACTCAAAAGGGACAAGGGCTAGAAAAAAAGTTGTAAAGCATACAATTCTACATAAAAATGGCCTCTTGACTTTTTCTTGTACTATTAAAATTAACAGAGTTAGGGAGGCTAGAAGTTAAGGGAAGATTTCAGAAATTAAAAAAAATCATAACGAGCAGAAAAACGAATGAATTTTGTAATTCTTTTTTCAATCTACTCTAAAAAATGTAGACACGTATTTTTTTATCGGCGGAAAAACATATATACGGGGTGAAATACACCCTCAAAGTTCGCCCCCCAAAACAGTTTTTTNAAAACATTGAGAACAAGAAATTTTCTTACAAGGGAACTACCCCAACTCCGATTTTCAAGATTTTTACATATGAACATAAAAAATTAAGAGACACATATTTTTTTATCGGTGGAAAAACATATTTACAGGGTGAAATACACCCTCAAAGTTCGCCCCCCCAAAACAGTTTCTTCAAAATTTCTGAGGTTCTAATCAATATTTTGAAATGAAACAAAATGGAAATTACTTATGATAAAAAACAAATATTTCGCAAGTGATTCCATGTCTGGGGGTTGCTACCCTTATTTTTTATTTTAGAAAAACTATATTTTTTATTTATAAAAAAATCATATTTACTCAAAAAATTTTAAAAATATGATTTATGTAAACAAATCGACAAAATTAAATTGACCTGTTTCGGGGATTTCGTTAAAATCTCTGTTTAGGGGGTGAACAACAAATTTAAAATTGTTACAACATTCTTATTAAAAATTAAAAAATATATCTATTTCTCTGAAAAGAAAGGTTACATTTTTTAGAATAGATCGAAAAAAAATACAAAATTCATTCATTTTGCTGCTTATGATTTTTTAAATTTCTGAAATCTTCCCTTAACTTTTAGCCTCCCTAACTCTGTTAATTTTAATAATACAAGAAATAAAAGAATTGTATGCTTTACAACTTTTATACGAAACTTGTTTCTAGTCCTTACCCGTTTTGAGTTAACTTGAAAAATCCCTTTGTTTTATCTTTTTCACCCTTGGCCGGGGGTTGAAGAAAAAATTACTGTCACTTATTGTTATAACATACCTCAAACTAACTCATATCAAAAATTCAGGCAAGTTGACCAACATTTCGATTTAAAGACTTATTTAATTGGACTATTAATGATTTTGATAATTTAAATAATTCTTTGGACTACTTAAATAATAAAATACAATCTATTAAATTCACTTTAGAAACTGGCAAGAATAACATTATCTTTCTTAGAAGTCTTATTAATTGAAAATAGTGGCTGATATGAAAGAAGTGTTTATAGAGGGCCAACAAATACTAATAAAGTGTAGTCAAGTATTTATAAAGGCCGTCTTAAGCTGATGGCCCTTTGGAATATTTCAGAGACTATTTCGAGTTCAATTTTTAATGGGGTTTTCGGGAGTGCTATCTTTAAATAAAATAATCGACAAGATAAATTAAAGATAAGTAAAATATGTTAAAGTTTCCGTGCATCTAAATCTAACCGTTTTCGAGACAATCGTTATTTTATAAAAATTTTGACAGATGCAAACGTTTTGAAAATTCCTTATATCTTTCTTCGTTCTGGAGGCCTTCACTTGCTGAGTATCCTATGTTTTACTTACATTTTGAAAACTTAAAACCGACAACCAAATTTTCAAAATTCAAATCGAAGTAGTTTCTTAAATATTCTTTTTAAATGGCCCGTCACTGGAACACCTGCATGCAGTAAAGTATTTACATTGCACTACTTCGCCTTAGTTAGAATTTTTTTTGTTGCTCTCGGGCTAGACTCTGTGGCCGATCAACCACCCCAAAGTCGTAGACGTAAGTCACTTTGTCTGGCAAAGCACCCTGGATATTCAAAAGTGACGGCCGACATGTCGAGACATGTCTGACAACCAACTTTACAACTGCCGAATTTCCGAAATTCCTAACAGATGATGCGGCGCACTGCACACCTGGACCAATTCCGATTTCTCCTAGTCCTAACGCATTTATAGCACCTCGAGTTCATTTGAATTTTATCATTTGGGAACCTGTACACCGGACAGGTTCCCACAGTACTGCAAGTGGTATTATTATAATAGGGATAATGGTTCAATGGTAGTAATGGTATAAAGGTAAACACGGGCAGTAAAATGGTAGTATTTACTGTCTGTTTGATGTCTTGGCCATAAAATAATAATCAGTTCTAGTTAGTAACTTTTGCGGCACATTGTAGTGAGCTCGAAGGTGATTTATTGATTTTGGCTGTTAAAAAAACAGGCTGGTCGATGTCCGAAAATATTTATAGATAGATTTTTTCGAAAACTTTAATTTTAATATTGCTTAATGAATTAAAAATTGAACAGGAGGATTTTTGGGCTTTGTATTACTAAAAGATAAACACAGTAGTCGGTGTAAAATTACATATAAATTAATAAATAATTTTTATCGCATTTTTCCGAAAACTTGGTATTTATAGAATTCGTGTAGAAGAGTCTACCTACAGTATCTGTCAATGTAAATTTATCCCTCATTTTTCAGTACCTGATTGAAAATATAATTAAAAGAACTCTCAGGCCCCCTATATCCCACTTCTGATCCAACCCTGCTAACTACGTCACGACATCAGAACTCCCTACTATTTCCGACGTTTATTTATTTGCAAAAAACATGCAACACATCTGTTCCGACAATCGAATCGGATAAACAATTGTAAAACCACTGTAATGGCGATTCAAACACGCTCGACACTATCGCGGTCTATTTGGTACACGGTAATCTTCGGAACGTGTCAGAAGGTGTCATTAACAGATGCATGTTTGTCGCCCGTGCACCAAGTGCATATTTAGATAGCCGCTGCAATTGTTATCCGGGTTACTTTGTATTTATCTAGCGTGTTTTCGCGCGGCGTGTCGGAACGTGCCTTATTCCTTACAGGAGGCACGCACGGTGACAAATGAGTAATTAAATGGCGTTATTATCGGAAAATCTAGTTAATAGTAGGCCACTAAGTATTGTTTGACATCGACGACTGGATTAAGTTGGTTGTTCTACGTACATAGTGTCCCAAACTTGACGATTTCTGCTTAAGGTGAATGCTAACAATTCAGTTTCTAATTCAAGGCTTGATTTAAGGAGAAAATGCTGAAATACGTTCTGAATACATAGTACTTATTCACATCTTCCACCTGGGCTAAATTTTGAAAATAAAAAATAACATATTTACATATCTCATTCATTCCATAATAATTATAGTTTACTCTTAAGAAAAATCAAAGTTTTTTCACTATTAAAATTTGCAATGTTTCTTTTTTAACTAGACTTGATAATTTAAAGAAATTGTGGTAAGTTGTTGGTTTTGTGTTACTCACCAAAAATCTCCACAGTACCTACTTGAGTCAGAAAATCAATTCTTTCTAATTTATAGCTTATGGAATCTATAAACTACTGTAGCCAACGGCAATGCGACCAGTTTGGTATTTGATACATGTCAAAAATGTTAATTAGTCATCCGATTAATTTTTTCTACAGACATTTCACAAAAGTTACTGTATTTATTGCAATATTCTACTACATACTTTGCAGCCATCATCAGCACAACTGATTCAGACCGCTATAAATAGGAAAAATTACATTTTCGGACCCAAGTACTGTGCAGACTTTTGGTCAGTAACAAAACCAACAACTTACCACAACTTCAACCAATTTGACATAGCCCACGGTTTCACAAAGACAGTGCGGGGTCCTTTGTTTGCTTTTATCTCCTTTTATAGCAAAGATATCATATGAATCATATGGGCTAGCCCCTAGCGAGTGGTATGACGTCACAACGTGTCTTCCGTGCGTTTCCAGCGCTCCGCTTTCATTCATTATTTTGAGGGAGACATTGTTGAAGAGAATGTTGATTTCTATGCGATGTTCTATGCTTCCTTAATATACAGGGTGCTGTGAAAAACACTAGCATAAATTCGGAGCCTGATAGAATTTCAAAAAATATTACAATTTGTACAACTGAAATTTTGTTATTAGAAAATACACTTTTCCAAAAATACGAAAATTCTCTTTTCACTTCAAGCTCAATATTTTTCAAAACTAAGTACTTTAAACCGGTCATACTTCTAGAGCATATTACAAGTACATAAATAAAGTAAATTGTAAAGTAGTAACGATTATTTTCAATTGGGGTGGTAATTAGGGGGTGATTTACACGTTTTTTTGTCGCGGAAAAAAATACGGACCAACATTATTTTCGTCACAACTCGCTTAGGTTTGATGCTAGGGACTTTTATAATAAATAAAAATAAAGGTTTTTTCAAGAACTTTAAAAAAGGTTTTATTAGTATTCCCTGAAAAATGCATTGATTTTTGGTTATTTTACGGTCAAACTTTCAATTTTGGCGTTTGACGAATAAAAACTAATCTTCAACAAGCTAAACACACCATTCTTTTTGTTTTTTGATAAGCTACGTTTTTATAAAAATGATTTTTTTTGTTAACAAATTTACACTTTCACTCGCGAATAAGTGGAAAAGTATTGATTTTCAGAAAAAACTTTATATAACAAAAGTTGCTTAGAATTAGTCAATATATCCATTCCCGGTTTTTTTTAATTAAACATTTTTCACCTCCGGGAAAGGGTGGCATCCACCTCCAGGGTAAAAGCAACCCCCGGTACAAGGTCAACTTTGAAGTAGAGTGAAGTAGAACCTAAATCCAAATTTTTATGCAAATCGGTGCTGTTTGGCAAAATTATACGGGAAAATGGTAATTGACTGCACCATATGTGGAGTTTCTGGGGATGCTAAATGCTCAAAGGTTATTAATTTTCGTCTATATCATACAGGGCGTTCAGTGCAGTACTCCGCGGGAACATTTTAGGTCCTAACTTTGTTGAGGTTAATCTTTGTGCCCCTTTTGGCTGTTATGGCAAATTTTATTCTAAACAAAAAGAGATGCTCTTGTAAAAAGCGCTGAAATTTACCCGTTTTCGAGAAAACCAGGCATAGTGCACCAAAGTCGAGCAGCTAATATCCCAAATTGTTCTTTTTTTTATTTCGAGTAGGCTTTGGCACCTAGTTACTATTATTTTCAACGCCCGGTATCTTGAAAACGGAAAAAGATACGCCCATGGTTCACAGGAACAAATTGTAATATTTTTTGAAATTCTATCAGCCCCTGAATTTATGCTAGTGTTTTTCAGCACACCCTGTAGATGAAAAAATTAGGCTCAGTAACTTCATTTAGTTAGTACAGTGTTTTAATTTAAAAATCATTACATTTTCATCTTAAAAGACCAAAATACCAAAGAAAGAAAGAATGTCTAATCTACAAAATCTTTAATTTAGGCAACATTTTTTTATCTTAATTTCACAACCATTATTTGTAGAAGTTATAAATCCATCGACTAAAATTTAATAATCCAGAAACCGACCTATAATCTGGAAATACTTTCCTCTGGAAACAATACCTACCATCCCAAAAAAGACTGTTACTAAACGGCGTCATTAATCAACATCCCCTACCCAATCCCGGCCGGATTTTCACACAGTGAACACAAAGTGTCAAGAGTCATGGTGGTCGCAGGGCCCGGTACACCTATCTGGATCGTAATTGGCCATGTAGAGGACCTTAATCCTTGCGGATGTTGCCTGCGCGCGTACTTCCTATCCTGCCGGGCCATTCATCTGGGCACGTTTTGCTCCCTTTATGACTCAACAAATCTAAACTCGCAGGATTCTTTCCAGTGGCGGCGCACAGAGGGCGGCAAAGGTGAAACTTAAAAATGGTGAAAGTAAAAAATTGAAAAAATTCCATTCACACAAGCTATCGATCGGAATATCTGATTCAGGCAAATTATTTTGTAAAAAATAGGTGGTCTAACCCAATCATTCGATCTGGCAGTATAAAAGGGCTAATAAGCATACCGTTAACAAAATCAATTTAAAAACATTATTTAATGAAAATTCATCTCAAAGTTTTAGTTTTCCATTGACTTGCGGTGTAGGATATTCAAGTCAGTAAATAATTGTCAGATTTTTGACAGACTTTGTGTGATAGACATATTAGATTTGCTGGCAGAACACAATAGTTGTAAACAACAACCTATTAGCCACAAAATTACCTTTATTTTTGAATCTGTGTTTCTTTAATATGCGGTTTTTTATTCAGTTTTGAATATAAATGAAGCCATAGACCTAAATATTTGACCATTTGATCGAGGTTTAAGAATTCTTTCCCTGAAGCAAAAGGTATAGGTGCAGATCTTGTTTCGTAAACGTTTATTTCCCATTTTTCAACCAATGATCTATAATATACACTTAAATAGACTAGAATTTGATTTGTCCTAAATGTGTAGGCAAATAGCCAAAAAGACTATCTTGAGGTGCTCTTGATTGGATGTAACAGCGACTGGAAGTTTCACCATCGGCTTTTGTTTCGAAGAAGAGTTGATTTAAATGCGATTTCAATGTGTCAAAGTACTAATAAAGTCAATAAGTAGCATCACCTTTTCATTGAAATTCCTTATTTCCGCTTCTATTTTTCTTAACTACCAAACGTAGGGTTTACCGAGGTAGAAAGAGAAAGAAATAGAACGAATCATTATAACTATTGACCATTTCAATTCAATTTCATCTATGAATTTTAATTTTTGTCTCGAACAGACTTTTACTGTTTTAATAACATTGTAAATATAACAATAATAAAATTTCCAAAACCATAGGTCAGTAGAGTTTGTAGCTAAATATTTTATTTCATAAAAATTTCCCAAACATTTAAACCTATTGTTTTAAATTACGTGATATTTTAGAAAAGCTCCACATATATTTATTAACATTTCTGACCTCCTTAAACGATGTTTACTTTTAGAAAATTTATAAGTTCTTAAAACATTTCGTATTTACTTCGCATTTTTAAGTATATATTTATTTTAGAAAGAACAATCAACTCGTGTAACAATATATTCTTTATAGAAAGTCACAAATTCACAAAAAATAAATGAAACACAAAAATCTCCAACTTTATATTTAACGTTTTCATTGTACGCCTATGGTTTCGTTATTTTAGATTTTCTCACGACTGTGACATTGCTAAAGTATCAGTTACATTTCTACGTACGTGACATTACAAAAACAACAAACAAGTGATTTTATAATTCCTTTAACACTTTAATTTTAAGGTATTCCGCAAACAAGAATTTAGGTGCGTTTACTACAATGTAGTTTGTTTTTTTTTGCAGGCACCTTTGTAAACTTGCCACTACGTGATCGTAGCAAAAGAAAGAAACTCACCTGTTTTCCTATTTTTTTGTATGACATCCGTTCAAGAGATGTCTATTAGCATTTTTCGAATTCCTTCTGATAGTATAAAACGTAGCTAAATATACGGGGTGTGACTTCAGTAGATAGGCACGCAAAAATATTTTAGACGATAATGTTCGGAAAACGTTATACAGGTGTTCTACAAGCTTTGTGACAAGCTTTCACAGATGGTAGCCGGGATAATTTCAAACATTTTTTCTTATATGAACATAGATCCGATTCGTTTTTGTTTACAAATTACAAGCGTTTTAAAAAATATAATTTCATATTTCAACCAAGTAGTCTGATACATAAAAATGATGGTTGCTATAACAATTATTGTTATTTGTGTCATTTTGTTTATTCATTTGACATTTAGCTTTAAAGTGCTAAATAAAAAATGCTTTTATTTACAACTGAAGAGTATGCGGATATTGTTTTTGTATACGGGTATTCCAATAGGAGCGCCAGACAAACAAACCGTGAATATCGAAGAAAATACCCAAATAGACATCAACCTGCCCACGCAGTCTTTAGTGCATCATTTCGTGGACTTCTAGAAGAAGGTAACCCCGCTCCAAAAAAGGCCATTCGTGCTATTAAAGTAAATGTACAAAATGAAGAAGATATAATAGATGCTGTCATATACAATTCTTCAATTAGTATTCGGCGTATAGCAAAGTAATCTTCATTTATCATCGAATTTTGTATGGCGTGTATTAAACAGGGAATTGTTACGTCCGTTTCATCGCCAAAAAGTACAAGCGTTATAAGTTTTTTCGATATCAATTGAAGAACCAACAGATTGATAGTATGTACCAGGTTCGGTCGCTCACGCAGCAATTCGGCATTGAAATATTTGAAAAACTTGTTCCCATATTTATTTAGCCATACCCATATACAGGTCTGGTCGAACTAAACGTGGAGGCGATAGAAATGTATACGCTCAGTTGAAGAATGCGAGCGAGAGCAAAGGAAAACGAATACAGTTGCATTGGGCTACTGGGCAATAAATCACAGCAGATGACAAGTGGTTGATAAATTTCCTAGCAGTGCAGTGCAGCAATGCGGAATTTGGTGTGATTCAGGTAATTTTAATTTATTATAGGCACTTTCTATCAATCATTCGTATTACAATTGCGAAAGGGAGATATAAGAGGGATATTTTGTTTACTAATATTACTACAACATGGCATTTTGGAGTCCTTTTGAAACGGAACAAAACGAAATTTACCACCAATATAATAAAATTGTTTGAGGACATAAATAATTAAAATATGTTGTTGGCCAAATGAACATATAAAATTTTCTACACATTTTATAGTTTTTTTGCATGTTCAACTGACTTCGGAAAGACTATACATGCTGGAATCGCTCAAATGGTCATTTTAGATGAAAAAACCGCGGAGTGCTTTTAAATTAGAGGGTGGAAATTGGAGATAGGGGTGAAAATGCACCCCTTTCAATTTTTTAATTGTAGCTTGAAAACGAAGCAAAATTTCAATATAGTTCATAGGAAAAATTATTTAGAGTATTGAATTTCCCATCGAAGTGGCTTCTTTAAAAAATTTAAAAGGAAAATTTTATGCAAAAAATCGTTAATAAACAATTTGAAAAAAAGCAAATAATTCGATTTTTTGATTTCTACTTTTTTACCTCTCGTTTTTTTTTAGTAAAGATAGGTATAGGCATTACTTCATAAAAAAAGTAGATAAAATTTCCTTCAAAAAAAGAGGTTGTACAATATTTTTGGATTTTGCAGTTTCGTAAATATAGCACGAAAACGAAGCAAAATTTCAGTAGGAAAAATTTAGTAGGGAATTGAATTTTCCAAACAGCTTATTTAAAAAATAAAAAAAAAAAAATTATGCAAAAAATCGTTAATAAACAATTTTAAAAAAGCAAAAAATATTTTTTAATTTTTTTTACTTTTTTGACTAGTTTTTTTTTGAGTAGGTATAGGCATTGCTTCATAAAAAAAAAGTAGATAAAATTTCCTTCATAAAAAGAGGTTGTACAACATTTTTGGATGAAAATTGACCGATATATTGCCGCTCAAACTTAGCCAATTTTTCAATTTACGTCGCTTTACCCTTATACGTTTTAATTCTCATTTTTTGCAAAAAAGGAAGGATTCGTTCAAGGATTTTCATCAGTTGACTTGTTCGAAGGGTCATTAAAAATGAGAAAACCGCGAGGTGCTATTAAATTAGAGGGTTGAAATTGAAGATAGGTGTGAAAATGCACTTTTGTGGTTTTTTAAATATAGCAGGAAACCGAAGCAAAATTTCGATATAATTCATACGAAAAATTTTGTAGAGAATTGAATTTCCCATCAAATGGCTTATTAAAAAAATTTAAAAGAAAAATTTTATGCAAAAAATCGTTAATAAACAATTTCAAAGAAAGCAAAAAAGAAGATTTTTTGATNGTAAAAATAATAAGAATTATAATCATTATGTTAAAAACGACGAAAATCTAAAAAATATTTAAGTTTAACCGGTTATAACTCATTTTGAAGGGAATCTCATCTAGTTTTTTGGTACTGCAATTTTCTTTGCCTAATTCTACTAAATAAAAAAAAAATCTCAGTCAATATTAGTCCAAAAACTTTTGAAAACACATCATTTTCAAGGGAATCTCATCTAGTTTTTTTGAACAGCAATTTTTTTTGACTACTACTAAAAAAAATAGAGTCAAAAAAGTAAAAAAAACAAACAAATCTTAATTTTTACTTTTTTAAAAATTGTTTATTAACGATTTTTTTGCAGAAAACTTTTCTTTTCTTTTTTTTTAAATAAGACATTTCGATGGGAAATACAATTCTCTAAATAATTTTTAACAGTTCCATTTAAAGAAAAGCCAAAGAAATTTGTATGTTAAAGTGTGTATAAAATTTTATCTTAGCTGAGCGCTTTCGACTACATAGTCATCATCGGAGCTATTCCTAAAATATCAACAAGAGGATGAAATTACATTATATAAAGCAAAAAAATATTTTTTTTTACTTACGTTAAATTTTAGATACCAAAAAATATTTAGGAAATGTTGGAAATCTTAATAAGTTCGACATAACAATATACAACATTAAATATAACATCAATTACTGGTAAATAACAATAGAAAGAAACAGAAATTGACTAACAATGTCGAACACGTGAGGTTAAATGTTAAATGAAATTGAAAATTGACATTCTACAATTCTAAGGATTACCAACTAAGTGAAAACAAAAAATTTTAAAGTAAAACTACCAAAATACTTATAACAAAATATCAGCTGTGAATTAATGAGATTTCCAAAGACTTGAATAAAGGTTTAAAATTACAATTTAAATTGACTTAAGTATTAACACAGTTATTAGGGTTCCTTTTAATTTTTCTTAGAATTTCTAAGTCTTCCAATAAATTAATTTTATGAAAATCAAAATTATTATGAGTATTATGAAGAATTTTGCTATTGTTTAAAGGTGAAAATGAATGGTTAGTAAAATTAATATGATGCCCAAAAGCTGACTTTTCAGGTCTTTTTAAAAGTTTATTAATACGAATATTTAATGATCTAATGGTTCTACCAACATAGGTGACGGGACAATCATTACAAGATAACAAATATACATATACCGCTATTTGACAATTTATCCTGTGAATATTTAACTTTAGAAAATTTTGAACGAATTGACTTATTTACTTTAAAGGAAATTTTGAGATTAGGAATACTTTTAGTTAAAATTTTTGAAATATTATCCGAAATACTACCTAAATAAGATAAAGATCTAAAATTGTAATTATTATCAATGTTAACATTTTGTGAACGAAAAGCTGAATTTCTATTTTTCTGAAACAAAATTCTATTAATAGTTCTCTGTACAATATCAGGAGGAAGATCATTATTAATACATAATTGTTGCAATATCTGCACTTCCTTATTGGAATTTAAATTTGACATTGGTATATTTAACAATCTATGAACGTAGCAGCGAATGGCTGCCATTTTATGTTGAAAAGGATGATTGGAATGCCTTGAAATTAAATGAACAGTTTGAGTTGGTTTTCTATACAGGGTGTCCGGTAAGTACCTCCTAATCTCTCGGGAGTGTATAGGGAAGGTCAAAATAAAACTAGTCCTTCCTATAATTTTTTTTCCTAATGTGCCCCCTAACGGAGTTATGGGGGGTCAAAGGGGTACCTAGAAATTAACGTTTAGGGTTATAACTTTGAAACCACCCTGTATATTTTAATAAAATTTTCGTACGTTGTATTACACATGGAGCTCTACGATTTGATGCTAAAATCAACTTTTTGCTATTATCAGGTGTCCAGAAACGGACTGGCCCT
>NW_019416901.1:1380943-1418445 GCF_000390285.2 Anoplophora glabripennis | reverse complement strand
GAAAAGCTAAATTTCTATTTTTCTGAAACAAAATTCTATTAATAGTTCTCTGTACAATATCAGGAGAAAAATCATTATTAATACATAATTGTTGCAATATCTGCACTTCCTTATTGAAATTTAAATTTGACATTGGTATATTTAACAATCTATGAACGTAGCAGCGAATGGCTGCCATTTTATGTTGAAAAGGATGATTGGAATGCCTTGAAATTAAATGATCAGTTTGAGTTGGTTTTCTATATATGGAAAATTCTAAAGAGCAATTATGTTTGAAAATTTTTAAATCTAAGAAATTTAATTCATTATTATGTTCAATTTCTAATGTAAAACTAATAGAGGAATGAAGTTTATTAAGATCAGTAAGAATATTATCAATGACTGTAGGAGGACCTGTCACAAATGCAAGAATATCATCTACATATCTAGACCAATGAAAAATATTATTAAAGCTCAAATTACCATTATTACTAAAAATCTGCTTTTCTAAATTGTCTAAAAATAAATCAGCTAGCAAAGGTGACAAAGGAGGTCCCATTGCTAAACCTTTTGATTGTCTATCAATTTTATTATTAAATTTAAAAATATCTAGTTCCATTTAACCCTGTTTTTTTTTTAATATAATCAATAGCCTATTTTTCTCGATAAGACCATTAGTCACGAAATTACAGCCTTTCAAAAATAAAAAATTTTGAAATTTTTTTGCCGAGTTTATTTAACTTGATAATTTAATTCAAACTTTTAGAGCCAATGACTATTTCAACTGCAGCATTACTTCTGTTTCTATTATTTGGGAAATTTTAATCCTTATTGTCTCTGGCCTAACGCCTTTAATACGTTTAATTTTGGTAGTATCAAAAGAAAGTCAACGCGGCCGACCTTAATTTTCCGCGCAAGAATCCCCGCTGGCCATAAAACCGTTCGGCCGGAGGGAACGCCCGTAAATATTCCCCGCCGCAACAGAAACAAAAGGGACCGTAAGTAAATTAATTAGCGGTGTAAAATCCGCGCGCTGGCCGGACAAAAGATTAGATGCTCAACATTAACAAAATGTAGAATGTGCAATCTGCGATTTTTCAGAGAAGCCCCGTCCATTGTGTGGCTGCGTTCCCGGAAACCCGGGCTCGCGTATAAAGCAGAAACGGCTCTCTCGACGCTCCCAACAAAACGATTTATTGTCCTCGTCGAATCGCTCTCGAAAAGAAATCTCTGGCCAATAATGATTACTTTTAATTACCGGCGGGTACTAGGTTTCACTACCGGGTGAAGACAATACGCGGAGGTGTAAAGTTTTAAAAGCTATTTATAGAAAATATTGACCATTAAACCGTTTCCATGGTCTCTATCGAATGAATCGACAGGGGATTGTCCCTATCTACGAGTCGCGGTACCTAGGTGGTCGGACTCAGTCAAGTGTATTGAATGGCGATCCGGTAATAATTGTACGCTTTTTTATTTATTCTTGTGCGAGCTTCAAATTTCACCCACGTTAGCATCGAGAATCGAGATTCGAAATTTTCACCAACGTTTCGAATACAAACAATCACCGGAATTACCCAAAACCGCTCCAGATACACCAACCTAGAGTAAATAACGCCCATACGGTTGACAGAATGACCGCTGGACGCCGTGCAATTCGCCAAAACAGTTGATGTTTCGGATTTTCTGGGAAATCGGCGTGTAATTTGCAGAAACTGCTTAACAACCATCAATCACACCATCCAGCTGCAAGCAAACGCCGAGTCACTGTCGACGACGGATCAACATTAACCGGCAATACCTCTGTTCCACGAACACCCGAAATGCGAAAATGACAATTTGGCGGAGCCATCAAGAAGTGCGATCGAACGTCTACTGTAACCATCTTCGATTCATAACCAGTACAAAGTAACACACTATTCATTTACTTTAGTTTTTCACTATTTTCAAGATTCTTAACGCTTAAGAAAATTAGGAGATAATATAATGTCTAAGGCCTACTATATCAAAAATGTCGAAAAAGTATTTCAGTAGATTGTAAACAGTTCTGGCTAGATGCATCTTAGAAACTAAATACATTTTTACTCGCTTCTAGATCTAATAAACGGTTTTTTTCATACTTTAGCAGTGTTTTTGTACCTAATAACGTTGGCACAGGATGATGGAGATTNAGAGTAAAAAAAATTAAAATTAAATTTTGCTGTGAATTAATATTGTTATTTTTCAATTAGGTCAATGAAAAAAAAGTTCGGTACAATTCTAGGGGTGAGTCATCCCCAATGAACACCTTGCAGCGCTTCAATTAACTTTAAATCATAGTCAAAGACCAGTAATAAACCTAAATCATGTACCAAATTTGGTTCTTCTGCGGTAAAGTGTTGCAGAGATATTAATTTTTTTCGAAATTTAGGGCTCCAATTTGGGGGCTAATAACTGCTTAGGGGTGCAACTTTGTATATAGGTAAGTTTGGTTAAATTACAATATTTTGGACACCCCTATATGCACCTGCCCTGTATTACCGCACACCCTGTATTGAAAAGTGAGTAGAATTTGTCCAATTCTCAAATGTGGGGATTCAAATGATGTAACTAACTATAGACCTATTGCTGTTCTAATTTTAAAATAAAATATTAATAAAAAGAAAACACAAATTTATTAGAAAAATACTAAAACGATCTCTAATGACAATTTTGCTCGGTTTGGTCATTTTTTTAACTTGGAACAGTAACAAACTGTGAGAAATATACATTTTACTTCTATTTATATCCAATTTGCTATAAAAAAGTATTTGAAATGCATTTGCAACTATTAATCATAATATTTTATGCGTAAAATTAAAATATTTTGAGCTCTGTCTTAAACCATTATTTTTCTTTCAAATTATTTATCTAACAGAAGCCAAAAAAGTTATAGGTAGTAGTTTAGTAGATTGTAAACAGTTCTGGCCAGGTGCATCTTAGAAATTAAATACATTTTTACTCGCTTCTAGATCTAATAAACGGTTTTTTTCATACTTTAGTAGTGTTTTTGTACCTAATAACGTTGGCACAGGATGATGGAGATTTAATTCTTCGGTTTCTAGTTACAGATTGATTGCACTACGGTTTTTGTAGTTCCTTGGTAATTGTACCTACGTTTTTTTTATTTTTTTCTTGTACGAGTTTCAAATTTCACCCACCTTAGCATCGAGCCAGTCAGACAAACCAGCCAGACAACGAGGATCGAGATTCGAAATTTTCACCAACGTTTCGAATGCAATCACCGGAATTATCCAAAACCGCTCCGGATACACCAAACTACGAGTAGAATAAATAACGCCCATACGGTTGACAGGACGACCGCTGAACATTGCGCGAATCGCCAGAAAAATTACTGATGTTTCGAAATCATCCTGTAATTTACAGAAAAGCTTAATGACCATCAATCACACTATCCAGCTGCAGGCAAACGCCGAGTCACTGTCGACGACGGATCAACATTAACCGGCAATACCTCTGTCCCACGAACGCCCGAAATGCGAAAATGACAATTTGGCGGAGCCATCAAGCAGTGCGATCGAACGTCTACTCTAAACATCTGCGATTCACGACCAGTACAAAGTAACACACTATTCATTTACTTTAGTTTTTCATGTCGAAAAAGTATTTCAGTAGATTGTAAACAGTTCTGGCCAGGTGCATCTTAGAAATTAAATACATTTTTACTCGCTTCTAGTAGTCCAGTTATTATAGACATGAAACAGCCTGTTTCGGGAAAAAATACTATTAGAAGTTTCTCTGAGGAATATTGTTCGGAAACGTGTTATAAACAAAATATTAAAAAATCAACTCGAGGCTAGTTGGGAAACTTTGTTTAAACAATGGTTAAAGTTATGGAAACACACACGGAGACAAGTCCGATTAAATTCCGATAATTTGTTTATGCGCAAGAGCTCAAAAATGGTCGAAAATGTCCGTTTTTTTTCAATTGCTAATAATTAATGCAATTTTCATCGCAGATACTTGTAATTCAGGATTTTTAAGGCTTTTTACACCCTTAATAAGTGGTAAAAATTTCAACTAGAAAGCAGAAAGCTTCATTGGTTTGGCGTTGGTGGAATTTTTTATCCAAAAAGATGCTATTTTTCAATTCCTTTTTTCCCGAACTCAAAGGCGTTGTTTAGTTTCGATCATTAGTTGTTTTTGTACCTAAATAGTTGTATTAATATATGCATTTACTGAGAATTTAATTTTTCAAATTTAATTTGTTTAAAAATGACTGGAGAAAAAATGTTAATATTTATTAAATTGATAAGATAGGTAATTATTATAAAATGAAATAGTAACCTCTATAGTTTAGCTAGTACTATTTTTCTTCGAATTCTTTTTTTTTAAATCGTTCTGTTGATTAGAAACTGAGAATTTTTTTTTTTTAATTTAATCGCAGTGACCTTAATTATTAATATTAAAAGCCGAAATTTGGCGAGAGTATACATTAAGAGCTATATTTTCATGTCCTACATTAACATTAAGGTGATATAGATCTAATAAACGGTTTTTCTCATACTTTAGTGGCGTTTTTGCACCAAATCACTATATCAAAAATATCGAAAAAGTATTTCAGTAGATTGTAAACAGTTCCGGCAAGATGCATCTTAGAAACCAAATTCATTTTAACAGGCTTTTAAATATAAAAGCGGTTTTTTTAATACTTTAGTAGCGTTTTTGTACCAGATATTGTTAACATTGACATATTGTCTAGTACTAGTATCAGTTATTAGATAAAACAAGGGCAAAATTAAGAAATAAGATGATGGTTGACCATATTTTCTCGGTTTTCTAGTTAATTGTCCTATGGGTTTCAAAAGATAAAGCCTACTACTGACTTTTCGACTATTTTCTAATAAACACTGTTAAAATCTTGTTTCAGTTAATACGGTTTTTCTTGAAAACCATAAGTTTTTTAAAATTTAACAAGAGTAAAAAAAATTAAAATTAAATTTTGCTGTGAATTAATATTGTTATTTTTCAATTAGGTCAATGAAAAAAAAGTTCGGTACAATTCTAGGGGTGAGTCATCCCCAATGAACACCTTGCAGCGCTTCAATTAACTTTAAATCATAGTCAAAGACCAGTAATAAACCTAAATCATGTACCAAATTTGGTTCTTCTGCGGTAAAGTGTTGCAGAGATATTAATTTTTTTCGAAATTTAGGGCTCCAATTTGGGGGCTAATAACTGCTTAGGGGTGCAACTTTGTATATAGGTAAGTTTGGTTAAATTACAATATTTTGGACACCCCTATATGCACCTGCCCTGTATTACCGCACACCCTGTATTGAAAAGTGAGTAGAATTTGTCCAATTCTCAAATGTGGGGATTCAAATGATGTAACTAACTATAGACCTATTGCTGTTCTAATTTTAAAATAAAATATTAATAAAAAGAAAACACAAATTTATTAGAAAAATACTAAAACGATCTCTAATGACAATTTTGCTCGGTTTGGTCATTTTTTTAACTTGGAACAGTAACAAACTGTGAGAAATATACATTTTACTTCTATTTATATCCAATTTGCTATAAAAAAGTATTTGAAATGCATTTGCAACTATTAATCATAATATTTTATGCGTAAAATTAAAATATTTTGAGCTCTGTCTTAAACCATTATTTTTCTTTCAAATTATTTATCTAACAGAAGCCAAAAAAGTTATAGGTAGTAGTTTTTCATATTTAAGTAGTATTAATACAAGTGTCCCGCAAGGACCTGTGCTAGGGCCCTTATTACTTTCCATTTATACAACCATTGTTTACGTTATTCTATGCTGACGATTTCCAACTAATGTTTCGTTTTTCTAACCGAATACTATTACACTATTTATTCCAACTAATTTGGCTAATAAGGCACTTTTAGTTTTTTTCTTGTCGCACCTAATATCCGACTTAAATTAAATCATTACCTGCTACATCTTCCAACTTTATGCGTTTGATCGGTACGTCCATATTAACCGCCCCCGACGGGTCACCGCACAGTCCGCATCGTCGCGACAGACACCACCGCGTACGAACGCCGCGAGGTACGATCTATGACTAAGATAGTGTCGAAAGGGTGTCCGCCGCGATACGCCACGGCCAGCAGATTTGCTGATTTTGCACTCCTTGAGACCTTGCGTATGTATGTATAACAATGTGGATTGATATTTGTAAAACAATGTCTCATTGCTGACTGTAAATCTCAACTTTGGCGTTGCTTGGTTTCTCTGGATGATTTAATAGTTATTTTTAGTAAGTGCGATACACAAGGTAGATCAGATGGCTGTGTCGTTGTGGGGCGGAATATCTTTCGGGAATGTTGTAACAAATCCTTAGATTCTGTCACCGAAGTAAACGTTGTGTTGTACTACAGTATGTTATGATTGCACCTTGTTTGTTTATAATTTTCTTTTATAAACATTGTACAGTATGATGCCTGGAGAGCTTCCAGTAGAGTAATAATCAGTATGTAAAACCAATTAAGAGTTGACTTTTTCTCTAATTCGTTTTAAATTTAACTATTATTGAGTAATTTTGTATTATGAAAATTTCCAAGGGGGGGCGACGCCAGAAACCCCCGCATCAGCCGCTGCTTCCATTTCCTTAATATCTGGAGTGGTTTTGCATCACTTTATATTATCTTTAAATTTTAATTGTGTAAAATAAATGTTATTGTTGGTATTGTTACCCCTTTTATACATGGGTCATCACAAAGCAGTTTATCTCGACAACAGCCGGTTTATTCGTCAGAAATCAAGAGGGTATATGAAACAAATAACAAAGTTACTGTTCTGTCAATAAAAAAACAAATAAATAGGTAACTCGCCGGGGAGTTACACTCCACCTAACTTTAGGATTCAAGTTATATCCTTGTAATATACATGTAATAATCAACCTTATCCCGGGCTATATTTTGGTACTCATAAATTAATTATCTCAAGAGCAAATAAACACTTGGCTGGCGCATTCCGTGTGAACAGCTGAGGTTTGATTCAAAGCAACCACGATAGTTTTCATTACAAAATNTCTGTCACCGAAGTAAACGTTGTGTTGTACTACAGTATGTTATGATTGCACCTTGTTTGTTTATAATTTTCTTTTATAAACATTGTACAGTATGATGCCTGGATAGCTTCCAGTAGAGTAATAATCAGTATGTAAAACCAATTAAGAGTTGACTTTTTCTATAATTTGTTTTAAATTTAACCCCCGCATCAGCCCCTGCTTCCATTACCTTAATATCTGGAGTGGTTTTGCACCACTTTATATTATCTTTACATTTTAATTGTGTAAAATAAATGTTATTGTTGGTATTGTTACCTTTTATACATGGGTCATCACAAAGCAGTTTATCTCGACAACAGCCGGATTATTCGTCAGAAATCAAGAGGGTATATGAAAGAAATAACAAAGTTACTGTTCTGTCAATAAAAAAAACAAATAAATAGGTAACTCGCCGGGGAGTTACACTTCCCCTAACTTTAGGATTCAAGTTATATCCTTGTAATGTACATGTAATAATCAACCTTATTCGGGCGGTGGCCAGGCACCACTGTTACAAAGAACACTCCTCTCCTAGTTTCGGCATCCCGGCTATATTTTGGTACTCATAAATTACATTATCTCAAGAGCAAATAAACACTTGGCTGGCGCATTCCGTGTGAACAGCTGAGGTTTGATTCAAAGCAACCACGATAGTTTTCATTACAAAATAAAATATGTATTGATTCCTATTATGACAATACGTACTTTAAAAATAAGCAAGTGTTACAATTGGTTTCTACATAGATCTGTTTTAGTCTGTCTCCATTAAAGGAATTATTTAACTAAGCAGACGAATAGATTGCCATAACCTATATTGTTCGTTGCATATTATGTAAGTATAGGTAACAATTTAACTAACCGTTTATTTAACCAAATATTAAACGAGTCTCAATCTATTATTGCTTTTAATTAGTGTAATCAAACTACTGCATTTAAACATAATTTTCACCAAAATGGGGACGATGACAACGCACGACAACCACAGAATGGGGTGGGACCACTCAATAATGAGGATATTACACCGTTTTAGCTACAACTTTCAAAATAAATTTTTCCGAAAAATCAGGAGCTTTTCACAGAAAATTTATCCGATTATTCTACAAAATCCGCTTTAATTAATTACGTTTTACTTTCGTTTGGCAGGCTCAGTGTCTTTGTATTTTATCTACTGACAAATTAGAAGTTATAAAAGTAAATATAAATATTGCACTAAGTCAAATTAATGGATTAAAACAAAAGAAAAATAAACAAACAATTGATGGTTCAATGCCACCTCAAGGCATGTGAGTAGGCGTATGGTGTTCTCTGTTTCTTGATATAGCTTTATCACTGGTTGGTTCGTGGTAACCTGTAATACATATCCATTTTGAACGGGACGACAATGAACTATTGTGTTACGGACTACTGAGAAAATAAAAATTTTGATTTGTGCAGTAGTAAATCATCAAAATCTTTTGTCCAATGCCAGTCTCGAATCATTCGCATCCAATTTTCTAATAGACTAGGGCGGATGTGAGAAGGGGCAAGCAAAGTTTTTCTGGATTACCTTCAGTACAACTCACATAATAAAAGTGTAGATCCCTAGATCTGGGCGAGGTCCGGAAGATTCTCAAAATTGCAAAAATGTTTAAACATTTTTAAAAATACCTATCTTATCTGAGTTTTTTACTTATATCTTGGAACCTATGCACTTTGGAAGAATATCGAAGAGGAAAACGAGTTTTAAAATTTTGGACAAATTACTGTAAGTTAAAAATGTTTAAATTTATTATCGATGTCGCAAAATAACAATAATTGATGAAAAAAAGGCAAAATAATGAGGTTTTTTGGATAATTTTTGAGATTGGCCCTGGTCTATAAGGCAGTTTGCAGTTAAACATACATAATATATTATGTTCTACTTTTTTAAATATATTAGTATTTTCCTGCCGGAAAAACTGACAAAAACATATTGAGAACTGCTAGAGTCGTGAGGGAATGACACGTCACAGTAAGTGTATGATGTTGTCAGCTGAGGCTGTACGAAAGACGGTTCTCCTAGATTATTTCTGCAGCCGCCGCGTTTTGTCTACATTCACCGTTTGTCAAAAGCATAGCTGCCAGTGGAACTACCCGATTAGATATAAACAGATATCAAATATCTGATTTGACAATTGAATAATCTTTTTATCTCTAGTAATTTCCGAGATATCCTGAAATCCCATCGAATTTGACCCACTCACTCGCATAAAGTACTGGAAAAACTTGCACGTAATAGAAAATATCAAGTTCTACTTCATCAAACAACACACACTATTTTGATATGGTGTTTAATCTTTCCGAATAAATTATGTGGTTCGAGGAATGTAAATACTGATTAGGATTTATGCTGATTGTATACATTTTGTTACACTCGGCCAGATGTTCCAATTCCGCATCGTGAGAACCGTATTAGTAAGAAATTAATCATGATTTGTAAACATAAAAAATCGCTGATTGTTTTGCGCTCGTATTAATTGCTGGAAATAAGCAAATTTCTGGTAATACAATAAATATCCAAGTCAGATGGGTCAAAAACAAGCAAACAAACATACTTGTTTTGACTTTGTATTTGTATCACTCTGATGATCTATCTAGAAGTTGATTTAAAATAAAATCAATTAAGAAAGGATTTGTTTGTGTTAGGGGTTTCGTTGTTTGCTAGTTTTGAAAGCAATTTACTACTTATATCTATAAATACGAAGTTTATTAAAAAAATAAACGAACTTTTTGAATTACGTGTTAAAGGAGATATTTAGTGATATTTTACGATTTAAAAGTGGTCGTCAATCAGTTGAGGATGGTCCTCGACCAGGAAGGCCTTCTATTTCAACTGATGATTCCCAGTTCAGAAAGTCAAAGATCTGGTACGGGCAAATCGTCGATTGACTGTCAGAGAAATTGCAGAAGAGGTTAGCATCTCAACTGGTACATGCCATGTAATTTTGACTGAAGAATTGATCGAGTTGCACCAAAATTTGTTCCTCGTTTGATGACCGAACAACAGAAAGAAAATCTTGTGGGCGTTTGTCGGTCACCCCTTAAACAATCCAATGACGATGAAACATTCATTCAAAGAATCACAACAGAAGACGAAATCTGAGTTTTTCTGCTATACAGGCTGTTACAAATTCGCTTCTCACTACAGCGATCTCGGAAACGGTAAGAGGTACGAAGTAGCTTAAATGAGGGCAAAGTTGCATAATCAGGGGACCAACATTAGGCCCCTAAAAAATCAAGGCTAACATGATTAATTTTCGAAATATTTGAATAAAACCGAAATTTTGGAAATCCGTTTTTTTTCATTTCAGCCTTGCTTGAGGTGATATTGAAAAAAGAAGAACACTTTCTGATGGCCGCTTTTTGCCCTCTATCGAATGGCATAATCAATTTTTATATGTTACGTTTCGGCTCTCCAGGACCATCATCAACTTCATTTTTTTAAATACGACCCTAGAAATTTTATTACATTTTTTGCAAGATTTCATGATCCCCAATACTGTACTGACTCAGCCCGAATCAGATTCAGACGTTTTGTTTAGAAAAATTCATCTTCAGTGTATTCGTTCCAAATTTATCTAAATCTTTTATGTAGATTTCTTTGTTTGTCTGGTGGTAATAGTTTAAATAACTAGATGGATTTCACAGGGTCTTACGACACTTACAGTGTACGATAATTCAATAGACAAAGAAATCTAAATAAAAAATTTAGATAAATTTGGAACGAATACACTGAAGATGATTTTTTCGAGATAAAACGTTTTAATCTGCTTCGGGCCGAGGCATTATGGGGGGCCATGAAGGCTTGCAAAAAATGTAGTAAAATTTCTAGGGTCGTATTTAACAAAATGAAGTTAATTATGGTCCTGGAGAGACGAAACGTTACATATAAAAATTGATTATGCCATTCGATAGAGGGCAAAAAGTGGCTATAAGAAAATGTTTTTTTTTTCAATATCACCTCAAACAAGGCTGAAATGAAACAAAAACGATGCCCAAAATTTCGGTTTTTTCAAATATTTCGAAAACTAATCATGTTAGCCTTGATTTTTTAGATGCATAATGTTGGTTCCTTATTACGCAACTTTTTCCCCATTTAAGCTACTTCGTATCTCTTACCGTTTCCGAGATTCCTGTACTGAGAAGCGAATTTGTAACAGCATGTATATCATATCAAAATCGATCAACACATATTCGAGTTATTTACAAAATTCAAAAAAATTTCAGGAACTTTGAGGACATCTATCGGCCAAACGAAGCGATTTCGGATATAGGTGAATTAGCCTAAATCTGCCTATTTTGAGTCCACGAATCTGTGGTCTTCCGTTGTACACATTATTCTGAGACACCCTGTATATTGTTTTTCTTAATTTTCTGACCAATTTCAATAAGTGGCTAAAATGAGGATTTCAAAATTTCCAAAATTTCTTGCAGTAATACTTACATTTAATATTTACAAATCCTACAAATTTTGCAATTAAGATATTAGTATCGTAAATATGGGGGTCATTCCCTTTCATACAGCCTAACTTCTACGCCTATAACTTTTTTCAATATGTATCTCTGAATATTTTGAATTTGTTAAATTAACACATGTAGATACTAAAAATAAGTAGGTACCTATGTCTGTATCAAATTTTGTGTGGTTATAAGTAAAAAAAAATGAATTAAAATGCTTTTTTAAAGAAATATATTTTTTGTTTTAATAGTAGTAGCAAAATTGTTTTAAAAATTAAACAACTAAACGTTTACCAAATATGTCACGTCATGTTTATAATTTTTCCATAATTATTATTTATATTTTTGACTTTACCACAACCAAACGAATGTTTATTCTGTAAAGGAAAGCAATAACATGTCTCACTTTGTACACATATCCATTCCAAAGCAAACCCAAAAACTGTTACCTCCCATTCACACAACTATAATTTTATTACCAATGTAAATTGTTTAGAAAATCATATTCAGCGTATTCAAATGAGGCAGCACTGAATTTGGTATATGCACAGGGACAAACCAGTCTTAACGTTATAATACCACCATAATGATTTAACCAATTCTCATGTCTGGTGATAATTATTGTTGACATCTGTTAGTATTTATGACGGTCGACCCGAGACTGCCAGGCATTTCTCATAGTTAATAGTATGGCTACACGGTATTCCATTCATCTGAGAGAAGATAATGGCTTTCTTAATGAATTTTTGTAAAAATGCTTGTCGTTTTAGTCGCGAGGTAGGAGGCGTTGGACTGAAATAACAAACACGCGATTAACAGAAATAATGACTTTCGAGAATAGTAGGCTTTATCGAGTGGTATTATTTATTTAATTTAGCCGAAACTGGGCTAACTATTTTGAACAGTTGGCCAAAATAAAAACAGGTTATTTAAAAAATAATACACGAGATTCTGAACAGAAAGTTCATGTATAATTTTTTTTTAACAAATTTTTTAGTGACGTTATTTTATTTTCGTATTCTTCTCAGCAAACCCTTTCATTTGATACCCATACCATGGGGGTGCATAAAAAATAACTGGTCCGCCATATTGGATTTAGAATGACGTCACTTAGCTAACCATGCATTGTCATCCAAACTAAACGTATGCAAAATTTCAGTTCAATGTTCTGGGGATAACTATTAAAATTCAGTCGCAAGATTTGACCCTACACTAACAAGGCAAGTAAGTAAAAGCTCGTCATAATGCATTTCAGTAATGAATTTAATAATTTATGGTTACATCTCACCAACACTCAAAACATGCAGACAGATAGACGTCCAAATAGTTACGTCGTTCATCGATTGGCACACTGATAAGAACTAGTAAGTTCGAAACAGGTCTGACGAAAGATATTGGATATTGGTCAATGCTGGACGAGACCTGTCGTCCGCAGAGAAGTTGTTTCCGATAATGCCTCCAGTGGGCATTAAGCAGTAATGATATTTAAGATACGACGTACTAGTGTTCGAAACTGGTATATGACTGGTGGTTCTGCTAACTAGGGATTGCGAGTGTGATGCAGTGCTGGACAGGGCACTTAAGCCGCAGAGAAGTTGTTTTCCACGATATCGTTAGTTAGTTTTTCTGTCATTCTGACGTTACTGGCATATTTTTTATCATATTCTTCTCGTATGACTATATTCTGTATATCCATTTTACGTAAGATCCTAGAGTCCTTAGGAGGGAAATTTCGTTCCTTTTGTTTGTTTCGGTCAGAGAAATCAGTCCTGAAAGTTTGTCACAACGTCACTGCCAAAAAATTGTAAATAAGAAGTCATTAAAATTAGGGAGAAAATTAGATTAAAAACTTAACACTCAAATTAAGCAAAGTATTAGACATCCAAGAAAATGTAATTTTATATTTTATTGCAAAATTACAATTGGTGTATAATTGTGGGGATAATTACAACTGAAACAATCGGGCGGTAATAGTGAAATTACATTAATAATTGATGATGTTTTAGTATAAAGAAACATATGTATGTAATTACCTTAAAATTTTACACAATTAATGCTTCAGAAAGAACAGCAGGAACGCATAGAAATGCTGCGAATCGGCAAATCATAGCAGTCATAAGTAAAATTACAAGGATATTACACTCACATAAAACTATGTTAACTGCAATTTCAATTTAACAGTTATAGTCCAGGCAATAAAGCATTCGAGGCGTTTGTGTTTCAAGTCATCTATTCTGTTGTACAGAAAAATCCCAAATATTATGTAGAATAAGAATGACTTTTTTTATTTAGGGCTTACTTTCAATGCTACAGGGAAAAATATGTCGAAATACGGGTAATTTTTCGTCCTTTTTGTATGTTTGTTGGTCCCCTGAATTTAGCAATAGTTTTTTGGAATAGGCAAACTCGGATTCTTATTCTACATAATATTTGGGATTTATCACAAACGCCAAAGCCTACTTTTACTGCTCTATCGCCTGGACTATTAGTAAAATTACATTTATGTGTGTTACATCAATTTCATCCTGCTATTTTTAAGTAAATTATTGATTAATTTTTTACAAACCGTATCTCTGATTCTCATTTGTTAACTTCCTTGTAGGAGATTTAATCTATAAAAAGTTTTTAATTTTAACCCTTAAAGGCCTATTTAACCTATTCTAGACACATACATTTTTCCCGCCCTGTATCGCACTCTGTTACTTAACATTTCGGTTTGTTTGTCCTCTCAATTTAAATATATCAAGGGATGAAGGATAAATATGACCTTGGTAATGTATTCTGCTGATTTGTGAGCGCATTTCGCTAAAAGCGAGAACCAAGCTAATCCGCAATATTTCTTATTTGCTCTGCATAATCTGAGTTATAGCCTGCGATCTGCTAATAGCTCTCTCATACATAAATAAAATCTCTAGTAGGCAAAGTCGCTGCTGTAGTTAGCTGGTAGGAAAAACGGGTGGTTTTAGAATTCAAATATTCACTTAATAGTTTTTACGACGTACCTACCTTTAGAATTATTTCAGAAAAATGTTAGATAAAGTAGAAATTTTCAAGATAAATCTTATATTCCTAGAAAGGTCATATGAAGAAATACCTAACTGTATAATAATGTTTGCGTAATTTCCGTTCAGGTATCGAAAAAAACAATTGTGTTAGATCAGGAGGGCGAGGTGGTCACCAAATCACTTTTTGATTTTTTTCCGGAAAGTAGTAAATGAATACTTGGATTGGAGATCATAATTCACGCAAAAGCCTTTGGCCTTTCCCAGTGAATCTGAGGGAATAGATCACAAAATTTTAATCCATAATCTTCAAAGTAACTGGAATGGTTTCTTTTTTTGAAAAGACAGACATCAGATGATTGGAAATGTCATGTTCAACACAATCGCATTGGTATGAGTTGTGTCCCAAAGCTCTTACTTAGGGCCTTTGTTTCTTAATATCTTTCTAAATGATGTTAATGGATGATTCTCTAATTGTAGATTTTTATTGTTACCTCTGATAAAATTTAGTTCGTTTCTATTTCTTTCTTTGTATTGACATCATTTTTCTAATATCACATCTAAATATGTACTTAACTGTTATTTAATTTTTTTCTACTATTGAAAGTTGTTTTTACGTTATTTACAATCAATCAATCAACAACTGGGCTATGGCTGTTTCTGTAAACCATGTGACACATTTAGTCTGGAAAAAGAAGCCGTAAAAATGATATATTTATTATTATGATATACTCCTTGACAAGTAACATGGTGTGGAAGAAACGTAACCATTTGCGAGTAAAACACATAATAAAGCGCATGTATATGGTTTAGTGACCTCGGGAGTCTGTAAAATACGTAGTTAATGTAGCATAGAAAAAGAAATAATATCGCCTGAACAAAAGCTGTCCAGTCAAAACACCTGCACGGCGAAGCTAAAAATAATAATCCCAATGCTATTTTAAACTTACTACTGGTTTTGTTTTCAGTCTAGAAGGTATTTTACTTTTGTTGACCTCAGATAAGGGTTTATTAATTAATTTTGCACAGTTGATTCTCAGTCTGTTGTCTATAATACAGAAGATATAATGAAAAACAGAGATGGTGAAATAACGTAGTTATAATAAATAACATACAGAGTGTTATTTTAATATGGAGGACAGTTTGCTAGCGTAATTGTACGTTTTTCCCAGCATACTATTCTGAAAAAAAAATTATATCGAATTTATTTTATTTATTTATTTATTTAACTTGTTGTGGACAAAAAACGATTGTATAACAATAGTCAAATAAGCATAATTATAATAACTTAACCTAAGTCACAACAGCAGAAAAAAATTCCAATAAAGAATAAAAACACTTATCTACTAAAAATTATTTCAACCTTAAAATTGAACCCAATGACATAACCTCAAATTCATCAAATCTAAATTACCACTGCACGGTTAAAATAGCCGAGTGGGTAGAAGTTTTTCCCATATTTCCACTGTGCGTCGCTCGCTAAATCCAGGCAGAGAACGACACGGTCCAAGCATAATATCGGAAATATTTTCGCACGTAATCCAAAACTAAATAGTACCCCCCGCTACTAAAAACATTCCCCCTCGTGAACCTCGGCGCGCGGAATTGAAAGTGCAGGGGAATGGCAAGCGGAACTCTAGAATTATGCTAATACAACACGCTTCGGCACTTCAGAACTTTCCAGGCGGAAGGTCCGGATATTTTTCTAAATGATCCCGTTGATCTCGGGGTCCCGGTTTCTGTTTTTAAAGATGTGAAACGTAAGCCCCTTTAATAGAAACGAGGATTTCGAGGAGAACAGAATTTGTTTGCTTGTTAAATAGTTTTTTATTTTAAAGATTCTGAGCGCTTCGAATAAAATCATCGATAAATTCGGGGTGCACTCGCAATAAATTTATGTAAAATTACAGGCTACAATACTGGTTACTTTGATGCCATATACTTTTTTTCGCGAACGTACCCATTTTTTGTGTTAATTAAAATTATCTATTTCTGATGCAGTGCAGAAATTTTTTCTCTATCTCTTCTCCTTAAAAAGTTACAATAACAAACATTATACAAATATGTATCGTATTGTATTGGAATTAGTCATGATTTAATCAACGTTGCTGTGAAAACAATGGCTGGAACTGCTGTCACAAGTCTGTTTACATATTAGTTTCTGTCAAACGCTATTTCCTGCATGATAAACAATCTTAGTGGTTGCTAAAAATTAAAAAATGTTCAGAAACAATGAAAAAGTTGACATGACTTTAATTTATGGTGAATGCCAAAAAAAATGCCAGAAGAGCTGCTCACTTATATCGTGAGCATCCGCTGTTAACCCAAAAATATTTGCCTATGAAAATGCAAAGAGAAAGGAATTTCAAAATCAGTGTGTATACTCTGTTTGAAAATGAAAGAGAGTAATAAAACCCCGAGATAAGAACCGGCCATGGGCGTGCTAATATTTNAAATCAATCAATCAACAACTGGGCTATGGCTGTTTCTGTAAACCATGTGACACATTTAGTCTGGAAAAAGAAGCCGTAAAATGATATATTTATTATTATGATATACTCCTTGACAAGTAACATGGTGTGGAAGAAACGTAACCATTTGCGAGTAAAACACATAATAAAGCGCATGTATATGGTTTAGTGACCTCGGGAGTCTGTAAAATACGTAGTTAATGTAGCATAGAAAAAGAAATAATATCGCCTGAACAAAAGCTGTCCAGTCAAAACACCTGCACGGCGAAGCTAAAAATAATAATCCCAATGCTATTTTAAACTTACTACTGGTTTTGTTTTCAGTCTAGAAGGTATTTTACTTTTGTTGACCTCAGATAAGGGTTTATTAATTAATTTTGCACAGTTGATTCTCAGTCTGTTGTCTATAATACAGAAGATATAATGAAAAACAGAGATGGTGAAATAACGTAGTTATAATAAATAACATACAGAGTGTTATTTTAATATGGAGGACAGTTTGCTAGCGTAATTGTACGTTTTTCCCAGCATACTATTCTGAAAAAAAAATTATATCGAATTTATTTTATTTATTTATTTATTTAACTTGTTGTGGACAAAAAACGATTGTATAACAATAGTCAAATAAGCATAATTATAATAACTTAACCTAAGTCACAACAGCAGAAAAAAATTCCAATAAAGAATAAAAACACTTATCTACTAAAAATTATTTCAACCTTAAAATTGAACCCAATGACATAACCTCAAATTCATCAAATCTAAATTACCACTGCACGGTTAAAATAGCCGAGTGGGTAGAAGTTTTTCCCATATTTCCACTGTGCGTCGCTCGCTAAATCCAGGCAGAGAACGACACGGTCCAAGCATAATATCGGAAATATTTTCGCACGTAATCCAAAACTAAATAGTACCCCCCGCTACTAAAAACATTCCCCCTCGTGAACCTCGGCGCGCGGAATTGAAAGTGCAGGGGAATGGCAAGCGGAACTCTAGAATTATGCTAATACAACACGCTTCGGCACTTCAGAACTTTCCAGGCGGAAGGTCCGGATATTTTTCTAAATGATCCCGTTGATCTCGGGGTCCCGGTTTCTGTTTTTAAAGATGTGAAACGTAAGCCCCTTTAATAGAAACGAGGATTTCGAGGAGAACAGAATTTGTTTGCTTGTTAAATAGTTTTTTATTTTAAAGATTCTGAGCGCTTCGAATAAAATCATCGATAAATTCGGGGTGCACTCGCAATAAATTTATGTAAAATTACAGGCTACAATACTGGTTACTTTGATGCCATATACTTTTTTTCGCGAACGTACCCATTTTTTGTGTTAATTAAAATTATCTATTTCTGATGCAGTGCAGAAATTTTTTCTCTATCTCTTCTCCTTAAAAAGTTACAATAACAAACATTATACAAATATGTATCGTATTGTATTGGAATTAGTCATGATTTAATCAACGTTGCTGTGAAAACAATGGCTGGAACTGCTGTCACAAGTCTGTTTACATATTAGTTTCTGTCAAACGATATTTCCTGCATGATAAACAAACTTAGTGGTTGCTAAAAATTAAGAAATGTTCAGAAACAATGAAAAAGTTGACATGACTTTAATTTATGGTGAATGCCAAAAAAAAATGCCAGAAGAGCTGCTCACTTATATCGTGAGCGTCAGCTGTTAACCCAAAAATATTTGCCTATGAAAATGCAAAGAGAAAGGAATTTCAAAATCAGTGTTTTACCGTAGCTAGGGTATTTATTACAATACTTTGTGAAAAATCCTAGAAATCCTTCTATAGGACAGATCACTTGACAATTTTGAAAAGAAGCTCTGTGCAAAGAATTCCAACGGTTTGGTTACCATGACTAAATAACTTGGAGCACTTATCTAACATACCTACATGCTGAAAAAAGGCTTAACTATATAGCACAAATAACGATTAATTTGGAAATAGATAATAGACTCTTACAACACATTCTTTGGACCGATAAGAGTTGTTATATAAATAATGGCAAGCCAAATAAAAGAAACGAAATTACTGGGCCACTGAAAATCCACATTATGTTGATCCCATTCAAAATCAGGGCCATTATGGAATAAACGTTTGGTGTGGCATTATTGGAATGCATTTAAATGGCCCATACTTTTGTGAAAATGTATTGAACGCTAATAGCTATCTAGTTTTTGCAAGAGGAGCTTCCAGCACTGCTTGAACACATGCCGCTGCAGCTCAGGTTGAATATGTGGTTGCAACACGGTGGTGCTCCTCCACATAAAGCTAAAAGAGTTACAGACTATTTAAAAAATACTTTCGGAACTAAGTGATTGAAATTAACGGGCCTGTAGTTTCCAGACTTAACGCTCCTAGACTACTTTTATGGGGGACATTAAAAAATCAAGTGTATAAGACACCCACGAGAAGTTTGGAGCATTTAAAGCAAAACATTCGACATGTTTGTGAGAATTTCAAGAGAAACGTTGTTTAAAGCTACAAAGTAAGTTAGGAAAAGATTGGATAAATACTTAGCCGTAGGAGGCATGCATATCATAATTTTATATTTTGTTTTGTGTTTTGTAATTAGTTTTTGTTATATTTATTAGCTACAATTAAAATTGTTTAATATTTTCTATATTTGGTTATCCTATTTAACCGTCATTATGTGTATTGTTCTATTTTTATTCGGGGGGTGACCTTTTTTAAGAACATAGCAACTAAAATGTAAACAAATGACTAGCTCCAATACAATAGAATACATTTTTGTATCATGTTTGTTATTGTAACTTTTTAAGGAGAAGACATAGAGGTAAAATTTCTCCACAAAAAATGTTCATAAAAAATAGATAATTTTAGTTATCATAAAAAATGAGTTTTATAGTCTTAAGGTTTGTTAATTTAACGTTTAAACTTTGCGTTTGTATATTTACATAAAGAATAGTAAAGATGTAAACTTCTAGGACGAATAAATGTAGTAGTTATTGAATATTTCCTACGCATACGTTAGACATAACAAATATTTACATTATTCCTTACAATGTGGTTTCACCGTTCCACATAAACAATCAATATCGGAACTAGCGCGAGCCCAATTACCGATGATATCCCGAAAGTACCATGGAACAGGCGATCAAGCTGGTAGCCGAGCACTTAATAAGGCTGAATGGGGATGCTCAATTTGAAACATGCCGAATAATAATAAAAGCAATAAGAGTAAGTGCCCTCCTTTTCATACGAAACGTCTCCAGTCACCCTCCCTTCTAGGGGAGAAAATCAGGACTAAGGACCCGACGGATAATCCCCTCGAAATGGCCACTGCTGAAAGGGGCTCATTGTAGTTAGTTTGTCTGGGTGTTACGTGATTGTTTTTCAGTTGTTTGTTTTGTATTAGTCGTTTTAATGTTCAGGGACGAGAAAACTGCCACGCAAAGTAAAAAAAACTAGGTGTGTAATTTCACATTGAAATAATAGTGAGAGTGGTACTTACAACTTAAAGGACGGAGAGAGTGTAGCTGAGATTTACTTGGAATTTTCGGTAGAAGGAATGCCCCTAATGAAACAACTGCTACTACTACTACAACTACTACTGTGACTTGATTACCTCCGCTAAGAAGCACAACAAGGTAATTAAAATCTTATAGTCTGTTTAGAAATGAAAGAGAGTAATAAAAGCTCATTATGTATGCAAATCGTAAATAAATGTAGTACTGGTGCTTATATTCAATATTTTTATATTATGTATTTTCGGTATAGATGAGGTGTACTTTTAAAAAAACTTTGTGTGACCGGGTTGTACTAAATTGTAGCAGGTAGCTAAAATTTAATCCCCGACAATCCGTCTTTGTCTATGCCGCTTCAATTTCTCGGTCCATTTCTCTTATAAGTAAACAATATAAAAACAGCATTTCAAAACATGAGGCTACTTTAAGCATCATAACCGGGTTAAGAGGGTTTTTAGTAATTCAAATAAAATTATTCAATATTATTATCAAAATATTTATTTAAATTTAATGAATAGACTTTTATTCCACACAAAAATATATGTATTTTGAAAATTCAAATTATGGTGAGTAAATGTAGTGTTGTATAAATGTACAATAAAGAAAATAAAAAAGTAGGTATATTAAAATTCATCCTCTGAATATTCTGATGAATTATCTTCGTCTCCTAGATTGATAACGATAGGTTCCACAGTAACGTCAATTAAATTATCGAGTTCCCACATTTTCTCCTCTTCTTTTTGTACATGATGTATACATCTTTGCCAGTTATCTGCAGTTACTCGTTCCAAGGAATTTTTTAACAAAATTTTCACGTCACTTAATTTAAACGTCGTATTATTTCGCGCTACATCTCCTTTTACCTGCGCCCAGACTAATTCGATTGGGTTAAGTTCACAGTGATAAGGTGGTAACCGTAGTACCGTTATTTGGCGATTTGTTGCCATTTCATCGATAACATATTTTTTCTGATCTTTATTAAGATTGACAAGTGTCAAAAGTTCCTTTTTCACCATATTTGTTTCAAAAGAAATGTTTTTTCCGGATAACCATTGAATTATATCGGCTTTCCTCCAAGCAGTCGTAGGCGTCCGCTCGGTCTGCCGTGAATGGTAACTGGCATTATCCATGACAATTACAGACCCCGGAGGAATAAGATCCAACATCTGTGTAAAATACTCTTCGAAAACATCTGCGTTCATGTCTTCGTGATAGTCACCTGTATTTTTAGATTCAAATAAAAGTAAACCGCCATCTACAAAACCACTGGCACTACCTATATGTGTCACTATTAATCTTCGCCCTTTACCTGAAGGTGCCTTGAACCCTGTTGAAAGTCCATCCAAAAATGCTTGTCGAAAACTTTTTACATTTTTATCTTGCCATACTTTTGTTACAGTATATCCCTCGTTGACCCAAGTTTCGTCTAGATAATAAATATTCCTCCCTTCGTCACGGAATTTTCTAATTGATCTTAAGTAGGATCTTCGCCAACAAATAATTTCATCTTTATCGATAAGAACTGACTTCCTGTTCTGCTTTTCCCAGCAAAAATTCAACTCTCGTAAGACGGCCCATAATTTGCTTCTACTGATTTTTGGCAAATCGTTGTCCTCTGAAAGTTCACTTAAAATTTTGTTTAGCGTTGGTATTTCTTTTTTAAAATAAAATGAGTGTACTTTTCTGCGAATGACATTTTTGAAGAAATCATCTATAACGACTTTTGACCTCCCTGTAGATGATTTTGGGGGATTTACAGTATCTTGTTCATTTTTTGTTTCCTTTAAAAGTCTGTAGATAGTCGATTTTCCAATCCCTGTCATTTCTGTTAGCATTAGTGTTACCCGATAATTACCTGAAACGAAATATTACCACGCCCATGGCCGGTTCTTATCTCGGGGTTTTATTACTCTCTTTCATTTCCAAACAGACTATAGTTACAAAGAAGAAATTAGGCACATTTTTCTTATTATCGAAAAATAAACACAATAAAATAACCCCCCGCGACATAATTTGAGTCGATAATTTTGCTCATTTTATTCTTAACGGTGACAGAAGTGCCTTAGACATTTTTATTATTCTCGTAACTACCCTCGACTAACAAACACGTCAGCGTATTATAAACACTCAGCTGACGGATTCAAAAGCGGAGTAATTTATGGAGAAATGGAAACGGAGAAACATCAACGCCGTGTCTGTGTCACGCTCTATTCGAGTTTATTGAAATACGTTCGGTTTTCGATTTATTTACGGCTGTTGGTGTCGTGTGTCAGGGTTCGGTAAGAGAGCCTCGTTTTAACTTGAACTCACTTCGATCATTCCACTGACTTTTGGTATGCAGTCACATAAATCATTTTGATTTCTGTTTCGTCTAGAACAACAGTTCGCTCACATAATCACAGCAGCAAATATTTACTCAGTCCTTGTAAGTTGGCCGGCGAAATATACAGGGTTTTGAAAAAAAGTCTTTCTGATAACTCACTAAATCGAGTTGACCGCAAAAAAATGAACATATTTGCTTTGAGATGATGTATTTTTCCCTATTCTTATATAACGAGCGTTCAAATAAAAACGTGGTTAAGTTGGTTCTGAAAATTTGGACGTAGGGCGTAGCGTATAGCAAATGAACTTCATCTGTCAAAGCGCTATATCGCCGCTATCAATTTGAATATTTTCGTTTTAAAAAGCGTTTAAAATGGTGTTTTCTCAAGAACAAAAAGTGTTTATCATAGAGTCCTACTTTAGAAATGGACGCAAGATTGATGGAATATGGAAGTATTCTATTGAGGAATGTTTCATAGAATTTCAAAATCAATTTCCCGGCGTTGTTGAGTACAAAATTTTTCAAAGTGCAGTTCAGCGTTGTGTTAATGTTTTTCGTGAAACGGGCAGTGTAAAAAGAAAAGAAGGAAGCGGCCGACCTAAAAAGCGGACTGAAGAATTAAAAGAAAATGTCCAACAAATAATGGAAAATGCGCCAAGAACTTCTGTACGTGTTTTATCACAAATGGTGGGAGTATCAGTCGGTACCTGCCACACAGCGTTAAAAAAAGATTTGCGTTTGTTCTCCTATCGTTTAACTTGTCAGCAAGAATCAACATGAAGTTGATTTTCCGCGACGGGCTGTATTTTGTGAATGATTTTTAAACAACTACGGTTAACTTCATAATATCACCTTTTTTCTGATGAAGCCTGGTTTCATTTAAGTGGTTACGTAAACTCACAGAAATGAGAATGTGGTCTTCTGATAAACCAGATAACTTTTTTGTCGAGGGCTCTCTACACGCTCAAAAAATTGGAGTTTGGTGTGCTCTCAATCGAAGGAGGATTTATGGACCTATTTTTTTTAATGGTACTCTTACTGCGCAAAGGTATAGAGAAGAAATTATCGCTCCTTTTGTTAACCAGCTGGAAGAAAACGAAATTACAAACTTTTACTTTCAACAAGATGGCGCAAGGGCAGGCGAGGCGATGAATATGTTGAGGGAAGTTTTCCAAAATCGACTAATATGTCTCAATGCTGAACATGAATTTCCACCGAGGTCATGTGATATTACGTCGTGTGATTTCTTTTTGTGACCTTACCTTAAAAACGCTATTTTTGAACTGCCTATTCCTGATTTAAAACATCTGCAGGCTCGACTGATAGACAAGATTCGTGGAATTAACAAGACCCCGCGCATTTTAGAAAATGTCTTTAATTCTTTGAGGAACAGGTCATTCCATTTGAAAACAAAAATTTTTCAACTCGTAAGATTATCAAATGTAGGTCTCAGTATTTCCGTGCCTGAATAACGTACACGTTTTGCTCACAGACGACAAGATAGAGTAATTTATGCCAAAACGAACTGTGAAAACTGCAGGTTTCTAACTGTTACGGTTTAGACGCTATCTAGCCTCATTTAGAGAGCTGAAATCCTGATTTTTTTCAAAAACAACTAATTATCTCGGAAACGGTAAGTTTTAAATACCATGTACATTTAATAAACTCTACCAAATAATAACCAAGAAATTCAAAAATGCAATAATATACAGGGTGTTCCATTTAAAATAACAAAGTTATGTAACGCCCACACAAAGTGCAACACCCTATAAAGCTAGAAATATTTTCTTTACATGGACAACTTTTATTAAAACAATTTTTTTTATAAATTTTATATTTATCGTTGCAGAAGAATCCCTCTTAGGTGGAACACCTTGTATACCAAAAATAAACCACTACCACGGTCTTAGACTGATAATCCGCTCATTTTCCATAGTCAAACAATGACCCTAGCCTTCTTCGAGATGAGTTCACACCACTGATAATCGATTTGCTATGGTCTTCGTTCTGTTTGCACTTTAGCGGCGATTTCGGGACGCGTTAACCATGCCTTTCCTTTCTTTTTCAACCGAGATAGTCCGTACTTTCAGTCATCTATTTGTTTCTTTTAATATGAATTGTTCTGTCGGTTGCGAAATGTCCATTTGATTATTCTTACTAAACGAATATTTTTCTTTGTATACTCATAATTCATCTGCATGCGCTGTGCTCGTAAGAAAGAAGCTGCTCTATCTACATCTTATTTTTCATTAGGGGGAAGTAGATCGTAATCGATTAATAATAATTCTTGCGTCCTCACGTAGGCCTAGCTAAACACCGAGGTGCTTGTCGATAGATATTACATCAAGATATTAATGAGGTACCAATAACCAATCCCTTTTCAATAAATAGTCCCTTTGAAGGGTCGTGGGCATGGAAAACGCAGCGGAGTTATGCGGGTCGTTTTTGTTTTTATTCTAATTTCATCTTAGGCTGCTGTATAATGGGGAAGTATGTAGAGATGATTTGCGACTGAGATAATAGGTAAAAATATTGTTATTGCGTGGGAAAAGTTTTATCTCGTGCACATACGTGCAAATTAATGTCGCAGAGGGCTTATATTCCACCCATTTTTTTTATTTACACAAGTAAATTATATATCAAAAAAAAATAGGAATTTAATATATCGGTTTAAATGCCTAAAATATATATTAGATATTAAACAAATGTATATTGAAATGAACACACTGTATTTCAAGACAAGACACAGAGTAATGGTAGAGAGAAAAATTTAAATTGTATAACACCAATTCATAAAATTATAACGTAGACTATAAGGAAGACATAAATTACTTTTAAAGTAAAATAAAATCCCATTTCATAGTTATTACGTTTCAAAATTATAATATTATCATTCAAAATTTAACTAATACATTTTAATAGAGAAGCATGTCAAAAAGATAGTTTAGGATAGTGGAAGCATGAAAGCACAAGAAAAATGCCACAAGAAAGGCCAATTTAACAATTTTACAATTAAATATACGTTAAATAAATTAGTACAAAAGAAAATTCAATTATAGTATCAGAAAAACACATAGGCTAGAAGTTTATTATAAAAATTGTCATTCAGAATTCCATATAGAAATTTCTTGTAAACTAGTTTTAAGACGAAAAAAATACTACGCAGTTACAAAATACAAATTACGCCGTAATTTATTAAAAATAAAATCACATCGCAATATGTTGGAGAGAAAGTGCGCAGTAAGAAAACAATATCTCATGGATACAAGTGACCAATAAAAAAAGGACAAATCAGAAAATTTATCTTCTAACGGAAAACAACACAGCATCGTTTCGAAGTAAATAAGTTGGAAGAGAAACTAGTTGGTCCCAGACACAGGTTAGGGGTGCATGTTATCCTGTAGCTCCCCAAATAACATCGTAGAAAACCAGGACGCAGCCAACTCACAAAAAAAACATCCACAAGAGACGAGAACAGCTGTTTCACCCACGAGTAAAAAGGGAGGTTAGAGTGAATATTGGACATTCCAACGCCGAGATAATGGAAAATGTAAGTCCTAAGCATACTATCCAAAACATAAATTACAGTGTTTACAAATTCGAATTAAAAACATTTTGTGAAATCAAAAACTGTATTTCAAACCATAGACAATATCAGTGAATAGAAATTAAAATCATATTTTAGAACATTGCATAGTATAAGGGTTAGTTAAGTTTCTGTGTTCTTAATTTAAGTTAATTTGTTTCGTGATACATTTAAAACAATACAAATTGGTTAACCAAACATTTCCAAAATTAAATTAGGTAGAGTTAAGAAAATTTTATCAGTTATTTATTCATGTAAAAGTCCATAACATATCTAGTTTCTGTGTTTCTTAAAAATTTTGTTCGGAATTTAAAGATGAATAGTTAATAAATGTCACATTGTTAAAATCGTTAAAAATTTGCCTTCATTCATTGCTTCCTACTCAAATCTATAGTGATAGATAATTTGAATAATACTGAACCGCTCCTCTGAGATAAGAACTCATGCTAGTATTCATAATAAGTGTTTTTGAGGGACAGTGTATCATTGATTACTAAACATTCCTATCTACACTGTAATAAAGTGTACACTGTAAATATTATTTATGCAAGATAAAGCTACCGGAGGAGAGATAAGCAAAATCAAGGTAAGAAAAGTATAATTCGATGAAATTTGTCATTGTTAATGCTTAACTTTATACTGAGAACATGCATCCAATAAAAATTAATTTCAACACACACACAAATTACATTCTACACAACAAAAGGCGCCCAAACGAATATTTAATCATTAAACATTACAAAAATTATATACTATACTACATAACAAAAACAAATACACTAAATTACACAAAACATAATACACACAATTAAAGTAAATATAAAAATAATAATATATTAATGATTTTCCTAATTGTCTTTTTTTTACATATGCATAATGGACAAATTTTTGTATAATGTGTACATTTTGTGTACTTTTATATTTTTTTTATTTTTAATTATATTTTTTATTATATCTTTTTTGGTCTCTTCATGAACAGTGCATGTGCACTTATATGAAGTTTTGTGGTTTATTTGCAAACTTGACTTTTTACTGGCGACTATGTTTTTTGTATTTTTTAGTAAATAAACCCTATTCTATTCTATTCTATTCGATAATATTTTGTTGTTTTATGATGATTATCAACTTATACACTCATCTAAACTTCACGCAGTATATTATTATACAAACAATTTTGGTTATTTAACACAGTTTAAACCTTCATGGAAGGTACATATTTCGGTAATGATCATAGTGCCAATTCTGTCGTTGGGGTGATCGACAGACAAGCAAGAAGCGAATGTTGTGGACCCGCTGTAACCTTTGGGGACCCGCCTTTTACACACGGATATGCTCCATTGACCGTGAAACTGCACCATTAATAGCCCCTGATGCCAGTCCAAAACTCGTGTTATACACGACACACAAAGTAAGATTTTTTTAAGAAGATAATTTAAAACAATTGAGGAGATAAAACACTTTCGCAATAAGTTCTCTTTAGAACACGTGACATTTTCCAAGGTAAATCAGTCACATAGACTATAAGCGATTGTTGGTAGGTCTTGGAAGGGTATTTACAACCCTGGAAAGTCCAGCACCAACCAAATAAGATAAGGTAGAAATATGTCGTCCAGATGTTGAGAATTTTAGGTATATAGGAATCGTAAAAGGGAACAGGTAAATTTAAATTGCAGTTTTTAAATAAGCTTTAACCTACAGAGGGTTGTCGGGATAATTTAATGCAATAATAGAATAAAGCTTACATAAAATTAGATACAAAATAGATTCCTCTAAAAATAAATATTTCCTGAGTAGGCTTTGGTGGTACTAAAACTATTTATTTGGCCTTTCTTAAACAATTACTTTTTTATGTATTTTGCCACATAAATAACAAAAAACAGACCATTAACCGACAGAATATTCTATGAAATAACAGCAATTACCTATTAATGCCTTCAAAATCTTAAGCGTTTACACCTCGAATTTGTATTGACAAAGTATTCGAAAGATTAGTGAAAAGTTATTTTCGATTATATTCAGCTACGGACAGTTTAAATTGGTTAGACTAGACTAGAGACGTCTTCCAAAGGTACAACAGCATCCACAAGACATCAAAACCTTAGAAAAATCATATACAGGTTGGGTCATAATTAGGTGCAAAGTGTAAAAGTGTAAGATAAAAATATTTTTTTATTAGACATAGTCGCTAAGTACAATTCAAACAGTTTTCTGCGACTTTTTTAGCTCTGTGAACTTTTTTAATAGGTTTAAATTATGGAAAATATTTAAATTTAACTGCATTATTTTGGTCTAAGATAGGTTTGCTTAAATATTTTAGCTTGAAATTCGGTGGCAGCTCATGACATTGTAAATAGGTAAGGCCCGTGGCTTTTTTGCTAGGTGGGCAAGAAAGAAAAAAAAGCGGAGTATTCAAGGTCAAACGACTAAATGCATCTGGAAATTTTTAGTTGCATTTAGGTACAATATTATAGAAAAACTGATGTTCACAATCAGGATATTCACTCAGATTTTATAAAAAATAATACGCTACTATTTGGATATTTTAATCATCTGCTCTCAAATAATAAATGAAAATAAATTTCCACGTCATATTTTTTATGGATATCTTCGCCAATAGCCCTACTATAACCGTAAATTAAAAAATTATATTATTAATAATAATATCAGAACCTTAAAAATTGTATTTACAATAAAATTAAGTAACAGGAAATGAAACAAGGTGATATATTTACCTAATAATTAACAAAATTGTTCCTACTTGGTTTATGAATATTAAAAAATATGAAAAACTATAAAAACAAATTTTCTTAAGGTAGCCAGCCAATTTATCTATTTACATATAAAACAACGCTGCCAGCTTTTCGTTTGCGTGTAAAACAATTTGTCTGTTTCCGAAAATACCATTTTAAATTCCACGAAAATATTTAGTTCGTTTTTCAACCTATCTATTTCAAAAACGTTTGGATACATTTGTAATAAACATTCAAACGATTTTTCCGGAAATTTGTTTGCATATTCGGGAAATTTTGAGGAATCTATTAAAGCAAAAAAATTTAAATCATGTAAATTCCCAAAACGAGTAGGTACTTAATTAAAGTGTAAGGTATTTCGAAAATATTTCTAATTCGTCGCAATTTGTATACCGTTTACTTAATAGTCCACTAATTTTCGCATAATTAAAAATATTTTTAAATTTTTCTTCGTTTCTTAATTCAGAAATTTTTTGATTAGTGATATTAATTTGTTTGGAGCAGTAGTTTATGTCATTACGTCTTGAAAAAGGTGTTTCAAGAGATAAAACAATATTTTGAGATAGATTCATTTTTAGCTACCTATGTAGGTATTTGATAAGATAATAAATATTTAGTATATTACGTTACATTTAGTCTTACATTGTTTTGTTGTAAGGAAGTTGTTTTTTATTTACTTCAAATTAATACCTGCCTTGTCCTTATCCTTAAAGTCATGGTACTTATCCCTCACACTGACATCGGACACTACCCGCGTACTATGCGACGCGTACGCTAACCGCGAACTGAAACTATAAGCCGATGGAAACGGCGAGCGGTGAGTTATTCAATATTCAAACAATTATTTTATACTGTTATTTAGGTAATAGGTAATTGCAATAGTGGTATTAAAATATACGGTGTGAGAGCCAAATTGTACAGTTAGGCCCGGCGTCAGTTGCTGTTGAAATTGTTTTAACATTCGAAAGACTGGTAAAAAGTAACTTTCGGGCGACGTATAACCCTGGAAATTCCGTTGCACTATGACGAAAATTTTCAAAAGATCAGTGAATCTGCGTTGTTCGGCTAACGATTAACTAAGAAAGAGGTAATCCGTCGGACAGGGATTATGAACTTCCAAAAAATTTCCGTTTCGAGTAATGTATTTCTGCACAGAAATCTTAATTATTTGCTTATAACAGAGCGTAGGTAAACGTAATTAAAAAAATAATTGACAGAATCCTGCCTACGGGATCACCCACATCTGCGGCAAATGTCGACTGTTAATGTAAATTCCGGAATTCCTGTGTTACATCAACGAGTTATAAAATATTAAAATATAATAGTTACGAATGTTCACGGCTCCGACGGTGTGAAATCGTCAAATCATTTTAGATTACTGTCCCATAGTGTCAATTAAGACCATTTGATTTGTTTAGTTATGGGAGGAAATTACTCGTTTTACGGCAGTACGCCAAGCAAAGGAAAATAATGATTTTTTGCGTACGTTATTGTTGCTTAATAGTTAATAAACGCTTTTAGGCGACTTAGAACCATAAATCCGTTTACGAGGATTTTAGCGAAATTCGAATTCGATTTAAATAAATAATACGAGTGTACCAGGATGCAGAAGATTCTGCAGACAGTCTTTAACTGTGTAACCCAACAAAATAAATTAAAGAAAAGGTTTACATAAAAATTGCCGGCGTCAAAAAAAAATACGATCCTCCCTATCCTCCTCATGAACAATTTCCCAATATTTTTACTAATTCGATTTTCGACTTTATGTAATTTCAACAAGTGCTAAAAAAATGTCTTTGTTATGACCTTAAATAAATTCACGTTTTTCGCTTATAAGACCTACAAAACTAGCCCTCGAGCGTCAAAAAATATTGATTAGATCAAAAGTTATAAACAGAAGAAGTTTATTTATGGCTTTTGAATTAAACATTTATAAACTGCGTTATTATTACCAGAACGTTTTGGCATCGCATCCTCTCATTCCTTATCACTGTCTAATAACTCACACGAAATCTGGAATCGGTAAGTTGAATAGTTTACAAGTTATGGCCTTATAAACAAATTAACTAATTATTAGTCTGGACGGTCCCGAGGATCTTCCACAAACGCACTGATTTTTTTTATGGTAGATTTCATAATAATACATTGAAATCTATCACTCTTTTTTAATTTCAAATTTGCAACCTGGAATGTTTTTTATTTTTTAGCCTTAGTTGCAAAATGAAATATACGACGCACGAGCGTGATATAGTTATATATTATTACATATTCGGAAAGCTTATGAAAAGAGCTTTAAGTTAAAAAAAAATCGTCAAGATTCGTTGAAAAACAACGGAGTTACAGAAATTAACGTAGTTTGTCGAGTCACCGAATGTCATTGGGGTACATCATTGGCTACGAGAGCTCAAAATAATCTTTCCCTTGTAAAACATGGTGTCGAATTTCATCGGGCGACTTGGAAAGAAGACCACCTAGCAAGTATGCGGGCTTTCGCCAAACTTTCGACCAGATGATCAAAGATCTCGAATCTGCCAAACTCGTTAATAATAACTTTACTAATCGTTTCGTTCCGGCAGCAGGAACTGGAGATTTAGGGAATCCAAAGGGGCGGAGACAGAGATTTAACGTAAATGTAGCGTGAAATTTTGATAAATTTAACTTCAAATGAAGTTTTATATGTAAAGTACCACATATTATACGTAAAGTACTAGTACTATGTATAGTCTTTCCGAAGTCAGTTGAACATGTATAAAAACACCTAGCAATAAAATTTAATGACTTGCGTAGGCGTTCCTAAAAAAATGTTCTGCTAAAAGTAAAAAATTATAATAATTTGTATATAATGTGTAGAAAATTTCTATTATAATGTTAATTTGACCAACAACATATTTTAATTATTTATGCCCTCAAACAATTTCATTATAGTGATTATATTTTTGTTCCGTTTCAAAAGGTCTCCAAAATGCCATGATGTAATAATATCAGTAAACAAAATATCCTTTTATTTCTCCCTTTCGCGACTATAACATGAATGATTAATAGAAGGTACCTATAATAAATTAAAATTAACTGAATCACACCAAATTCCGCATTGCTGCACTGCACTGCTAGGATGTAAAGTACTACTATGTAAAGTATATGTATATGTTTTGTTCCGTTTTCGTTTTTGAGTATTTCGAACTTTTTAAAAGTTTTTAATGCATTTCTAATACTATTTTGGCGTATTCTGCAATTTTTTACATATATTTTGGAGGTGTTTCGGACTATTTTAACGTATTTGAAAGTAAATTTGAGAATTTTTATGTACCTAAGACTGGTTTGACATATGTTGTTGCATTCCAAAGCCGTTTTGATATATTTTAACATTTACTGGCGCTGTTGTTGCGTACTTTGACTTATTGTACAGCTGTTCTGGTCTATCGTTTTCTTTAATTCCAACTTATAAGTACATCTTATGATTCGCCAAGTGAGCATTTCAGGATAATATGCGGTAGTATTTATGCTATTTGATACTAGTGTAGCTCCTATTACTGCATTACTACAGTTTTAGAATACAACTTTAATATAAGTTTTGTTGACTTCAAATTTTGTGAATATACAGGGTGTTAGAAGTTTGACTGCCTTAATAAGAATAGAATATTTTAAAATAAACAAAAAAAAAACCTTATATGACATGAGTCCTAAACTCAACCAATTACGAGAAAAAAATTATCGAAATCTCCAACTCACTTTTTTTAACTTCTTTATGCTTAAGTCTAAAAAATAATTAGCGTTGAAAATAACACGAGGCATTAAGTTGTCCACCATTACGCAATTCAGTTGGTATCTGGAATTGGACCGTGTCTGAGTGTTTTTTGGGTACCCCTATTTCCTTTTCTTGAGGTGTTTTCAGTAAGTGCGCGAAAATTGGATTCAAAGATTTTGAGCATATGTGTATATGTTAATATTAATATTATTTAACATAGGTGACTAATTAAAGTGATTTACAGAATATTTATATTAAAAATGGCTGAAGCCAACATGAAACTGAAAACTTTTAACAGGTTCAAACGTCTGATATTAAATCAAAGTTGAATAAGTTTTATACCAAGCTCTGATCGTTTCGTATTGAAACTTCCTACGCTTCCTGCACCTCTTAGGTGTCTAAAAATACACAAAAACTCACGTATCCGTAAGGGTTACCCCTAAATCAAACATCACCCCCAGAAAAACCTGAAATATTTTGTTACGCAAGTCGGGGTTTGTTTTAACGGTTCTCCTCGTTCGCCCAGATCTGCATTCTTTCACGAAAACCATTATGTGCTCCACGAACGAAAACTCAAATAAGCTTTTTATTGGTCTTTTGACACTCCACCCGTGTAACTATTTATCGCTGGCCGTGTTCTATTTTCGGAAACGCTATTTGCGAACAAATCTGCATCGGACGCGTTGTGTTTGTTTACTTTTTCGTTTAAAATAGCAACGAAAATAAATAGTTAAGGAAAATTGTTCGGAATTTTATTGTCATCGTGTATAAACGTAAAAATTGTTACGTTTTCAGATTTTTTCAGAAATAAATATGTTATTTCTGCATCAGAGAAGAATATAAGGCGCGTAAAGTAACAAATGTTCCCTTTCTCATCGTGTTTCTTAAAGAGTTAATGCATTCATTAAATAATATTGAAGAAATTAATTAAAAAATGTGTAGTGTTAACACTTGTCCCATATGACAAGTGAATAAAAATGATCTGGATTAAAAATTGGGATTTTTATCGTTGTAATGTGTGCAAAATTACAGCAAAAAGTGTTGGTATTAATAAAAAACGTAAATAAGAAAGTAGTAGCGCTAACTGTTCCTATTACTGGAATAATATTGAAAAGCCGTTTAAAAAAGTTAATTCGTAAGTTGGGGAAGACTTGATAAACAAACCAAATGCAAGCTATTTGAAATAGCCAGACAAAATTGGTGGACTTTTCGGAAAGGCCACAAAATTTTCTCAATACGGTCCTGGAATTTTAAAATTTTCTCTTCAACAGTCTATTGTCCTTTAATTGTTACGGTATATACAAAAAATAAATTAATTTATACAAGTTTGTGCAGCGTCGTGGTGTTCAATCACGTAAATCTTCAGGAGTTCCCCAAGGGTCAATCCTGGGACCACTGCCGTTTGTTATTTTTATTAATGACTTAACTAAATGCCTCGATGTAGATTATCTACACTATGATGTCGACCTTCAACTGTTTTGGGAGTTAAATCTTCTACTGATTGTACTAGATTGCGAGATATTCTTGACAACTTATATAGTTGGTGTTCAAATAATAATCTAACTATGAATATAAGCAAAAAACCTCTTCTAAATAGAGTTACACAATTTACTGACCTAGGTGTTACAATTGATACTAGATTATCGTTCGATGGACATATTAGTTTAGTAACTAAATCTGCTTTTAAATATATAGTCTATAATTTTTTTTTTNATTACGAGAAAAAAAATATCGAAATCTCCAACTCACTTTTTTAACTTCTTTATGCTTAATTCTAAAAAATAATTAGCGTTGAAAATAACACGAGGTATTAAGCTGTCCACCATTACGCAATTCAGTTGGTATCTGGAATTGGACCGTGTCTGAGTGTTTTTTGGGTACCCCTATTTCCTTTTCTTGAGGTGTTTTCAGTAAGTGCGCGAAAATTGGATTCAGAGATTTTGAGCCTATGTGTAGTTTGTTTTGTACTTGTGTGCGTTTAAAAATTACTGAATTTTGCATTTTGGTAAGTACCTAAATTGTTTTTAATACGTATGATTATTTCGATGACGTTAATCTTTGGGTACTTTAATTACATATTTTTCAAATTCATAATTTGATTAAAATTCAAGTTCCTGTTTTAACAGACTCATAATTACTAAAATTCGAGGTAAAATTTAAGCACAACACTATCTTCGTACCTACTACAAAATCGTTACATTTTATTTTATTTACTTAAAAACTGTAAAACAATAGTCTTGAAATTTACTAATGTTTCACAATAACAGTTGTTTATATTTTTTCCGTAGGACGTGCACACGTGGTATGCACCAGCTGTGTAGCGTTAGGTTAAGCGTTGTTGTCACGTTGTCATGAAACTCCCCAATATTAAGACTCGCTGTATTTTGAAAACTATATAATATGTAACTTTTTTGTTCATTTATGATTACGCTATGTCATGCTGAAGTAATGGCAGTCAAACTTCTTACACCCTGTAGATTATATGCTGACCTAGAATTGATAGATTATTGCTACATGATTGCTAATTGTAATATAATTTCTTATCCTGTTATTATTTTATATTAATTAGAGTTTATGACAATAGAGGACTGCACTAGGCACTAGGTGAACACTATAACTGAACATATAATTACAGCATTTAAACTCTTTCCAAAATAAGGCTTTATCTACCTTTTGATTCAATGTTAATATTATGAATATTACAGCAAAAATCTTCCATTTTGTTGTAAAAACACAATTTTCTATATAATTGGGCATAGAACTATAAATCTTCGATACTCTTTGGCAGATCAAAATCTGGACAGGGATATTGATTCAAAGTAATAGCAGTCAAGTATAAGGATGTCCTTGAAAATACAGTAGCAGTTTTCTTCGTGTAACAGTGTCTAGAAAAAATTTTAAAACAAATATTGCCTGTGCTAGATATTATTTAACAAATGTGACTAATTAAAGTGATTTACAGAATACTTATATTAAAAATGGCTGAAGCCAACATGAAACTGAAAACTTTTAACAGGTTCAAACGTCTGATATTAAATCAAAGTTGAATAAGTTTTATACCAAGCTCTGATCGTTTCGTATTGAAACTTCCTACGCTTCCTGCACCTCTTAGGTGTCTAAAAATACACAAAAACTCACGTATCCGTAAGGGTTACCCCTAAATCAAACATCACCCCCAGAAAAACCTGAAATATTTTGTTACGCAAGTCGGGGTTTGTTTTAACGGTTCTCCTCGTTCGCCCAGATCTGCATTCTTTCACGAAAACCATTATGTGCTCCACGAACGAAAACTCAAATAAGCTTTTTATTGGTCTTTTGACACTCCACCCGTGTAACTATTTATCGCTGGCCGTGTTCTATTTTCGGAAACGCTATTTGCGAACAAATCTGCATCGGACGCGTTGTGTTTGTTTACTTTTTCGTTTAAAATAGCAACGAAAATAAATAGTTAAGGAAAATTGTTCGGAATTTTATTGTCATCGTGTATAAACGTAAAAATTGTTACGTTTTCAGATTTTTTCAGAAATAAATATGTTATTTCTGCATCAGAGAAGAATATAAGGCGCGTAAAGTAACAAATGTTCCCTTTCTCATCGTGTTTCTTAAAGAGTTAATGCATTCATTAAATAATATTGAAGAAATTAATTAAAAAATGTGTAGTGTTAACACTTGTCCCATATGACAAGTGAATAAAAATGATCTGGATTAAAAATTGGGATTTTTATCGTTGTAATGTGTGCAAAATTACAGCAAAAAGTGTTGGTATTAATAAAAAACGTAAATAAGAAAGTAGTAGCGCTAACTGTTCCTATTACTGGAATAATATTGAAAAGCCGTTTAAAAAAGTTAATTCGTAAGTTGGGGAAGACTTGATAAACAAACCAAATGCAAGCTATTTGAAATAGCCAGACAAAATTGGTGGACTTTTCGGAAAGGCCACAAAATTTTCTCAATACGGTCCTGGAATTTTAAAATTTTCTCTTCAACAGTCTATTGTCCTTTAATTGTTACGGTATATACAAAAAATAAATTAATTTATACAAGTTTGTGCAGCGTCGTGGTGTTCAATCACGTAAATCTTCAGGAGTTCCCCAAGGGTCAATCCTGGGACCACTGCCGTTTGTTATTTTTATTAATGACTTAACTAAATGCCTCGATGTAGATTATCTACACTATGATGTCGACCTTCAACTGTTTTGGGAGTTAAATCTTCTACTGATTGTACTAGATTGCGAGATATTCTTGACAACTTATATAGTTGGTGTTCAAATAATAATCTAACTATGAATATAAGCAAAAAACCTCTTCTAAATAGAGTTACACAATTTACTGACCTAGGTGTTACAATTGATACTAGATTATCGTTCGATGGACATATTAGTTTAGTAACTAAATCTGCTTTTAAATATATAGTCTATAATTTTTTTTTTAATTTCAAATTTGCAACTTGCAACAAAGTTTTCTTATTTTTTAGCCTTAGTTGCAAAATAAAATATACGACGCAGTGCGTGATATAATTATATATTATACATATTCGGAAAGCTTATGAAAAAAGTTTTAAGTTAAAAAAATCGTCAAGATTCGTTGAAAAACAAGAATATTTTTTTAGCGATCCTG
>NW_019416901.1:1363420-1380634 GCF_000390285.2 Anoplophora glabripennis | reverse complement strand
ATTAGTTAATTTGTTTATAAGGCCATAACTTGTAAACTATTCAACTTACCGATTCCAGATTTCGTGTGAGTTATTAGACAGTGATAAGAAATGAGAGGATACGATGCCAAAACGTTCTGGTAATAATAACGCAGTTTATAAATGTTTAATTCAAAAGTCATAAATAAACTTCTTCTGTTTATAACTTTTGATCTAATCAATATTTTTTTCTATCGAGGGCTAATTTTGTAGGTCTTTTAAAGACGAAAAAAAAGTACCTTACTGTTTTCTACTGGAAATGAACGGAAAAAAGTTATAAGCGAAAAACGTGAATTTACGTAAAAATTATACAATTAAGAAGCCTGTAAATAATTTCCCCTCCATTTTTATGACTGTGGAAACTAGTCTGTGATTGTACATAATATTTAGCATCTATAGTGATAAATTCAGCTTGCCGAAACAAATACTCGAGTCCAACTTAATTCTCTGCCTTACAATTACCCATACCTCGTATGTACAAATTTACCAATGGAATCTCCCCTGTATCAAATGATTTCCAATTATTAAATCTATGAAGATCGACTTGATATATTTTTTCATTTTATAAATGACATAAAACAATTGTTTGTTTAGCAGATGTTATCCTAATCTTATATTTATGTTATTTAATTTATTTGTTTTATTTGTCTGTTAATGTTTATACTTAAGTTCTTTTGTCTCCATTTTATATTTTGATTGCTCTAGTACTTATGTCTTTATATTAAATGTTAGTTGTTTTTTTTTTTCAATTTAATTAAGGTTTTCTGTTTTACCTTATCCTGCAATTGGGACTTTGTCCGTTGGATATTGTAATTTCTAAATAAATAAATAAAATATACAAGTTTGGTTTGTATCCCTGAGTATTGCTTTGAAATAGCAAGTAAATTACCTAAAACTTTACTGTTTTTTTCTCAGCACAAATAACCCTGTATACAGGGTGGGCCATTTGTGTGAGAAGGTAAAATAATACAGAAAAAAATAATAAATAATAAACCGTTTATATTGCCATATACAGAATTTTCTCGGAAATCCATATGTTTAAAAATATACAGGATATTCCATTTAAAAAATGTAATATTTGGCGTGTCCAGTTTTTACTCATCGCCCTGTATGTGTCAAATTAATTTTGTAGTTTAAGTTTCTCGATTCTGTACAACTTTTATATAAACTTTTTTTCTGTATTATGACTAACAAGGGAGTTATTTTACTTTCTCACACTAATGTATATAGTTTCTCACGTAACAACCCTGTATACAGGGTGACCCAAAAGTGACGCCCGTCCTTATGGATTTTGATTACAGGGACAAAAACAAATCAAGAGTGGAAAATTTTCCGATTGTTTTTCTTTGTTGAGTTATTCAAAAAATTATTCGAAAAACTAAAAATAAACATTTGGACTGGGTTATTAAATATTTATGTAGGTCAAAGCTGTATTAGCTGCAACTGTGTGTTTTTAAATAAAAACTTATCATTGCCATTGCTGCATAACATTCCGTTAGCAGTTACACTAAATTATTGGTTTTAACATGATGGAGCTCCATCACATTATGGTTTACGAATATAAAATTATCTGAATTAAAACATCCGAGACAGATGGATTAGAATAGGAGGACCATGGCCTCCTAGATCACCAGATCTGAATCCCCTAGATTTTTCTTTTGGGGTTATTTAAAAGAAAAGATTTATAGTCTGTATATTCGCTGCTGTTGCGTTAATAGACCAAGAGATGCTACAAAGAGTTCATGCTTCAATGTTGAATAGTGATAATCTTTGTCTTGAAGTAGAAGGCAACTTATTTGAACACCTTTTGTAAAAACAATTTCTATTATTTAATGGTTTTAGTTTATGTTTTATTATTAAAATGTTTTTCTCTATCCTTTTCAGGTTAAAATAATCCTTACACCCGATAATCGAAAACTATACTTATCTAATATTGGTTATAAATTATATGTCTTAGTCCCCATAAGCACAGACCTGTTTTGAGACAAAAACATTGATTTTCACTTTTTTAGTTTTTTGAATATTTTTAATAACTCAACAACGGAAAACAATCGGAATATTTTCCACTCTTGATTTTCAATTCGTTTTTGTCTCCTTAATCAAATCCCAGACGGACGGGCGTCACTTTTGGGACACCCTGTATATGAAGTCATATTATTTATGGAATAATGAAATTAATTATAGCATACTTGCTAACATTTAGTCAAAATTTTAAGGGAGATTATACATATTTCTAGAGCAGAGCATCAAAAATTAAAAACCATCACCTAAGCAAGTCACCGTCAAGAGAAAAACCAACAGGACCAAGCACTGGTATTCCAACAGGACGCAACCCAGGACACACATTTGTAGATTTTACGTACACTCACTAATAATGAAAATTAAACACCAGAATACACCAACGTAGAAAACGTTGTGAAAATTTCTGTGCTGACAAACATGCCACTGTGTAACGAACGAGACGTTTCCTGACCACCGACAGACATCAATTAGACTAAGCACCGGCGCCACCGACGTCGGTTGCGCTCAAGGGGGACCTGCAGGAGTCCTGCTGGATCCAGACCGACCACCGCACGTCCCGACCAAACGCAGACTGTTAGCCATCAGAAAATCTAGCCAGAGGAAGGAAATAAAATAGCCAAACGTGATCGTGCCAAATTACACATTTACTAGAATGCCCTTTCTTCATCCACACATACTCATTCAGGCGGCACTTCACCTCCAGGAACGTGACCTTTTCGGGTTGTCGGTTGCGACCGTGAATATTTCCCTCCAATTAACTCGGATCGTAGCTGGCTGCGTCTTTGGTTATCGATTTACAGGGTGTTCGGCTGGACGAACAGCCGTCTTGCCCACAGAAAGGAGATTTTTTCGTGGGATGGGACACATCTCGTGTTCTGTTAGCGAAAAAGCCAATCGCAAATAATAATAATAATTATTATTATTATATCGGAAAAATTTAGAAAAATAAGTAACAAATTCAACATCAGAACAGTTTTTCAGACAACTAATACTTTACGAAGTTTATTGTCAAACACGCGCCCTAATAATGTTTTTCAAAATTAAAAAAAAAACATTTTTGGCATATCTTGTGAATGCAATAAACATTATGTTGGAGAAACTTGTCGATCTGTAAATATTAAAATAGATGAACAAAAAAATGACATTAAAAATCGAGAATTTGAAAAAACTAAAATTTGCGAACGTTCTTGGGAAAACGGTCATTTTATTGGATGAGGTTCGGCTAACAGTCCAGTGAAACTTAGAATGTGAGTAGAAAATACTCAAGAAACAAATTTATATAGTGCCGATGAGCGCTGTTACCCAAGGGGTGAAAAATAAAATATTGAAAACAACCCCAGGAATCGATATAGCAATCAATTTTAAGCAAAAAGTATCTTATGAACATTTTTCGATAAGTCAATATTTTCTGAGTTATTGGTGATTGAAAATGTACATTTTTTGTTACAAAAAAGACCTTTTTCAATAGTTTTTCTCGAATAACTCGGAAAATAGACATTCTAAAAAAAAACATCATGAAGAAAATGAAGCTTATAGAAAAATAAAAAGATTGAGTTTTTTTTCATTTATGAAGGTGCAGTAGATGCTGAGATACGGCTGGTTGAAGAAAATTTCATGTCCGCCAGAAACTAAATTGGAAGCATTTAACGTAAAATAACTAAAAAAAATTCTTAAGTATTTTTCAAGAGAAATGCACAGAACATTTTTTGAAGTACTTTAAAAAATCTTTAAAATGAACTCGACTTTAAGTCGTTAGCATAAAAATTAACAGAATTATGATCAAGATAAAACTGTTAATTCGCTTTTTCGGTAAAAAAAATCAGTACAAAAACTGATGAATTTTTCACGAGATTTGAAATGAAAGGTAATCCTTCTACAATTTAAATTTTGTATGTGCTAACAAGTTTAAGCTGTTTAGAATGCATATTTTTGAAAATATTACGTTTTGATTGAAAACATTTTTTTAATTCCAAAAAAAAAACATAATTTTGAAAATAACTAAAAATAAAAAAATACGAAAAAAAGAGGACAAAAGTTTAGATTTGCAAATGAGGGCGAAGGTCCTGTCTTTCAAACCCTTTAACCTCAAAAATCTCAAAAAAAAACGCGTTAAAAAGTATTCAATTTTACAGTGCTTTTAGCTGTCGAAATCTTCCGTAAAATCGTTTTTGTATATCGTCTTAATAGCTTTAAAATTAAGGAAGTTATTGTTAAAAAACTAACGGTATCTTAGCGCTTCAATTTTTGGAGCATATCAATGTTTTGGTTATCCACAACTTTGGAGCATTCATAGGTATACATAATAAAATACTTTCTGCATGAAAAAAATATTATATTCATAAAATTTTTTGTAGTTGCCTGTTTAAATTAAAATGTAATAAATGTAAAAGACAAAGGTAACATGTAGTACATGCGCATGAAAGAGGAATAACAAGCAATTTTTTGTAGCCACAGTCAAGCCATTTTTTATATTTTGTCATTAAGGGTGCTTTTAAGGGTTAAAACAATGCCATAAATTATAAATTGTATTATATACAGGTAAAAGAATTAAATTTATCCTGCTTGTACTATCAAAAGTATCAAATCATTTCAAACCGTTAAAAACAATTTTTTTTTAAATTTTTGTTATTAGGGGTAGTTTTTTAAGGGTTGAAATATTGTAATAAATTATTATTTATAATGCCATAAACTATTGAAAAGATTTCTATCCATAATATATGCGCTATAAAAATATTTTAAGGTCAAAGAAACTATTAATTTTATATTTTTATCATTAAGGGTAGTTTTTAAGGTTGAAACTTTATAAAAATATCGTAAATTATAACCCACAATATAAAACAATATTTATCCTATATATTAAGACATGATTTTAGTCTCTACAACACCTATTTTTATATTTATTCAGTTTTTTAGCATATGAGGTGGTTTTCATCCCCTAAAAATAATAAGCGCATGTCAAGCATATATAACTTTTCATCTACAGGGTGAAATAAGATTAATTCCAAATTTTCAATTAAAATCGGATCTATCCGAAAGTATTCGGAGGTTTTACCCTATTTTTCTCTTCGTTCCCTGGACTTATAAAATTTAAACTGTCAAAGCTATTAAATCGAAAAGTCCAAAAAAGTTCAGAAGACGGAAACAGTGGATTTTCGAAACGTTAACGATAAAGTGATGCGTTTTTATATTTTCTATGTGTCTGCTTTTTTCAGTGTGAGATTTTTTGGTTAGGCGGGACTACTTTCATAAAAATAACCCTTGATTGATTCAGATGAAACAAGGGTTTATTTCACTAATTTATAATTTTTTCACAGGTGGCAAAATACCCTAAAAATAAAGAAAAGAATAACTATAATATCACGACCCCTCATTCTAATTCCAAGGATTAGCCCGGCCCAGAAGTTGGAGACTAGTGCGAGAGAGGGGACGGCATATTATTATTCTGTAGGTCGCATGTGCGTCCAGAAACTGAAATATATTTTATAAAAAAAATAAAAAATCAAACATTTAATCGAAAAGGGCAGCTTAAATAGGTATTTTAAAAACTCATTATTTTCCTTTATTCATAAAATCCTTTTCTATTCCAAAAAATTTAATTTTTTTTCCACTTGAATAGTTTTTATATGTTAATAATTGTATAGCTACTACCCTAAATTTGTTTTGTGTCTTTTTTTAGCCAGTATAGTATGAATTATTTGCTGTTTTTAGTCAAAAAAACGATACTCATTTTGTTCAAAATGCTATAATTATACTACTGCAAAAGTTGCTTAATATTGCTTTAGTTTGTTGAAAATTATACAAATTTCTCTTTAGAATGTCAAATTTTTTAAATTCTTCCTAAACTCGATGTCATAAACCAGAAATTTAGTTTTCCTCGCAGTTAAAGATGATTTTGTTCAAAAAATCAGCATCAATGTTAGAGAGCTTCTCGAAATGTCCAGTCCTTAACCACGGTGCCGAATTGATGTTCCTGGACTCTCAGCAACACTCTCTCGAACTCCTTAGATGTTTTGTGTTGAACAACTTGTTGAGGGCTGAACTTTTTAATTAATTTCTTCATATTTGATTAAATCACTATTCCGATCATATTTTGTATGAAAATAGCGAACTGTCAGCTGCCAAACCTTCATTACGTACTTTTAAAATATTGATCAACAATCAGTCATGCTGTCTTTTTTTTTCATTGGCAACACTTCCTCGGACAAATGGCGCAAAATTCAAATATTGCGTGGATTTTGGGATACCCGATATAAAACAAAGAGTGTGAAGATCATAAATTTAGTATGACTTTAATTTTAATCAAATTTGATACAATTTTCAATACTAGACATCGTTATTGATAATTTGGTCACAGTATAGACATACTAACATTTGTTTAATAGGAAGCGACAGGTTTATATCGTCACAATTTATTTATTCTTTACTTAGTCTTCTGTTATATTATATAAGCATTGTTTTAACTTGCTTTTAGAAAAGTAAATATTTACTTAGAGCCATTGTTAATGAAAAATGAGTATTTATGTCCAATGTAAAGCGTCTGTAAATCCACAAGTGTTCCATTATCCTAAGATATAAGAAGGAATACCTATTAGAAAAGAAAATATAACTACCGAAGTAAAACTTTGTTAAACTGAAAATGTTCGTAGTTAGCAAAAATATTTAAGAAAATGCTAAAGTATCATGTACAAATATTAATGATACAAGAAAAATAACAACTTGTTTTTGAACAAGAAATTAATACAGATATTGGTACTGAAGCTACTGTTTCCCACAAAAAAAAAAAGATTTTTTGCAAATTACTTTTTTCACTGTGTCATCTTCATTCGTAATTTGATTTTTTGCACTTAGTTTAGCTTACCATTTAATAGAAATATCCAGCTATATTGATGACTGATGAGTGTATCTATCTGTAAAATACCAAGCCGTCGGACGTCGGATACCTATACCTATACCGATTCTAAATATTTATTTCTCAAGCTATGTAATATTTACATGTAGTCATGTACTGTACATAATAGTTACCATTGTTAATGATATAATACTAAATTTAATTCGTGCAAACTTCCTCCATTTTATAGATTCCCATTGTTGTGCTAAGTTTGAATCGGTGTGATTTTTTTTCACATGCAACATGACGATTATTTTAGAAAATAATACCGTACGTCCCAATAGCTATATTTACTCAAATTCAAAAGCGTTCAAATTTTTCCAATCCTAAAAATTCTCCCCTACATGAAAAATTTATTTCATTCCCTTGGTTTCCACAAAAAAAGTTGGTGTATTATACACTCGTTCATTTTCTTCCAAGTTAATGCTCAAATTATCAAACATCGACGGAATTCTGTAGTGAATCAGAGAATTTAACTCGTATTTCTGTTCTAAATAGCTCATGGTAGTGGTGCTGCAATGCAAAATGTAATAAACTTTAATCGATAATTATTACCTACGAAACGTTCCCGTGTTTATAGCGGAAAATTAAATGTACACTCGTTTATAGTTCATTTATTTCGGTAAATAATGACCTCAGAAACATTAATCAATAGATAAGTAAATGCACTTTGTGTATCTGCATATAGGTTGGAAAATACTTAAGGGGGGCGATTTGTGCGTAATTTTCAGTGAATTGATGCGAGTTTTAGAAAATCTAAGCAAGTTAGACACGATGTCTCTGCAGTATATCAGGCGGCTTACAAGCTGACAAGATATTTAGAGTAAGGAAAAAATGCTTGTTTTATCTGTTATAGTAATCTTTACGTTTCCCGAACTTTACACGCCTGGCGAACGTACAGAAAATCGCGTACGAACAGTATAAACATAATCACACCCCGTAGTATGCTTTTAAGAAACTTTTAACACATGAATTAATCATAATAATTATGTACTTTTTACAAAATCCTCAACAAAACAGGAAAGGTACGTTTTCCAATGATTACATGGATGACGAATATTTTTGAATCTACTACATTTTAAAGCTCATTGAGCATATCCATCCGTCAGTGTTCTTAATTCATTTTCTATTTCCTCATTTGGTGCTAGACGTGAATATTTTTTCCAGATTTTCGCCTTTTCTATTTAGAAAATGCAACTACAAATTTTACTGTATTCATTGAAGATGAAAACACAAAGGAAAAGAAAAATGGCCAGGAACCGTTAGGAAGACAAAGAATGTTTTTTGAAAGTAGTTTCAAAAGATGAGGAAACAGAGAAACTTAGATAAAGATCTATTTTTCTAGGACATAAAGACCTGGTTTTTGAAATTATAATTAATTCCATAAAAGGTTTTGTTCTGGTGGGGTCTCTTGTATTACATTGTTTTCATAAGAAAATTTAATTAAATTTCTAAAAATATACAAAATGTGGATGTAAAGTGACTGATCAATTTATGATTTCTGAAGTAGTGAGTTGAAAAATAATTTACGCTTTCTGAAATATAGTGCAGACTTTTTTGTTTGAAAATATGGAAATATTCAACTTTTATAAGAAGTTGCATTTCATGCGCATATTTCTAGTGAGGCTGTAATGACTTCATGCTATTCACCTATTCATTGATGATATTCATTAAATTCACCAGTTTTTATACGAAATCTAAAAGATGTGTAGCAACAATCCAACATTTTAACAACATTCAGGAAAAGAATAAAAGTTGTTGCTTTAATTTAGAATTTCTCTATAGAGTTCATACGTTTGTACCTAAAAATCTATTCGGATTTATACAAATTTGTACGAACCTTGCATTGTTATTTTGTAATGATCATAATTTTTCTGTGAAGAGAAATAATCATATTTTAAACAGATTAATATAGAGATTTTTTAATAATTCAAATCAAATTCATACTCCTAATAAGCAAAAAATTGAGAACGATAGGAAACATTGCAGAATCTCGAAACATGGAAAAATATTGGCTGGAAAAAATCTCGATGAGCACGAAAATACATATTTTAACAAAATTTGCCCCTCAAATCTCAAACTAGTAGAGCACAAGCACAAATTAATAAAAGGTAAATATGATATTTTGTCTCAAACAACACAATGAAACAAAATCTAAATTTGTCATGAGTAAACAAAGAAAAGAAACAAAGTGTCAGTTCTTCACAATTAAAATAACATCTCTAGGCGAGGAAATATGGAGTTGGACGCGACGTTTTGTTTCGGCAAGCTGAATTTATCACTATAGATGCTAAATATTATTATTAATCTTATTATTATTGTGTATAATAAAATATTAGTTTCCGCAGTCATAAAAATGGGGGGAAGATTGCTTACAGAGTGTTTAATTGTATAATTTTTACGTAAATTCACGTTTTTCGCTTATAACTTTTTTCGGAAGGGTGGGGAAAGCGAACGACAGCGAGTCCGAAGAAAATGACGATAATATTCATAGTCCTGTCGTTAAATAAGCGAAATTCGCTTGAAAATAATATATTTGACAGTACGTAACTCCGTTGTTTTTCAACGAATCTTGACGATTTTTTTTTAACTCAAAGCTCTTTTCATAAGCTTTCCGAATATGTAATAATATATAACTATATCACGCTCGTGCGTCGTATATTTCATTTTGCAACTAAGGCTAAAAAATAAAAAAATTTCCAGGTTGCAAATTTGAAATTTAAAAAAAATCATAGATTTCAATGTATTATTATAAAAACTACCATGAAAAAAATCAGTGGGATTATGGAAGACGCTCGGGATCGTTCAAACTACTAATTAGTTCATTTGTTTATAAGGCCATAACTTGTAAACTATTCAACTCACCGATTCCAGATTTCGTGTGAGTTATTAGACAGTGATAGGGAATGAGAGGATGCGATGCCAAGACGTTCTGGTAATAATAACGCACTTTATAAATGTTTAATTCAAAAGTCATAAATAAACTTCTTCTGTTTATAACTTTTGATCTAACCAATATTTTTTGATGCTGGACTAGTTTTGTAGGTCTTTTAAATACGAAAAAAAGTACTTTACTGTTTTCTCGTGGAAATGAACGGAAAAAGTTATAAGCGAAAAACGTGAATTTACGTAAAAATTATACAATTAACCACCCTGTAAACAATCTTCCCCCCATTTTTATGACTGGAAACTAATATGTTATTGCACATAATATTTAGCATTTTTAGTGATAAATTCAGCTTGCCGAAAGAAAAAGTCGCGAAATGGCCATTTCCCAGCTTATTTTCCTGGCCTAATCATTTTTAACCGAATTTCAACATAAAAGCAAACTAAAAAAACGAGATCAGAAAAAAAAATTATTTTGCACTTGACCAAAAGAAAATGGTCGATTGTAGAACGACATGCCTTGGTCATTCTAATATATTCAGGGTATTTATCAGCTTCTAAAAATGGAGATGGTGCGAATAATTTCTAAAGGATATATCTACATAATAATTAAATAAAAAATAAATGCTGTTCATTTATAAGGGCATTACTTGAGAACGACTGGACCGGTTTGGCAATTTTTTTTTTAATTCATAATAGTCCGAATAAGGTTTTTAGGGAAAGAAAACTTGGAAAAGTAGCCCTGAAAACCGGAAAATTCGGGAAAAACTGAAAGTTCTTTTTTCCATGGAACTTCTGTACGGACTCGCGATTCGAACGATGGATTTGAGTAATAATTTTTTGATTTGTTCGTTATGGTCGTAGAAAGGTTTTCAGAAAAAAAATTTCGCGACAATTACAAACGAAAGTCGGAAAATCCGGAATTTTGTATGCACTCTCGATCGTCAAAGGGCTCAATCGTTAATAGATGCAATGATCACTTAGAAATCTTTTTTTTTTTTTCTAATTTTTGCTTTGTTTGCACATTTCCAATAGCTTTTCACAAATTCACAAAACGATCACGAACAAATTTATTGAAATTTGGACAAGACAACGTCTGTCGGGTTAGCTAGTTTTAAATATAATAAAATGTTGGCTAACATAGTGGTTTTATATCCTAGATTTAACAATTAATTCAGTTTTTCCGCTTTTTTCCAAGTTTTCTGTAAAAAAAACCGGTTGTTAACCGCCGCCAAATTTTTCCAGACATTTCGACCCTCCGGTCAAGACCCTCTCGCCTCAATACGACCTAAATCCGGTGTTCTAACAGTCACACACTCACCCGTATCCCAAAAACCAGCAGGCCAAACCTACAGAACAACAAAGCACCAGGTTAAGACGGCACCGCGACCGCCGACGGTCCTTTTTCGTCCTGATCGCGACCCGAACCGAAAAACATCAATCTAGGGCCGTGGACACGGCTCGGACACCATAAACTATACGGGGCCCTCGAATTCCCTTCCGGTGGCGTGGAATAATCCGCGAGCGGACGTTTCGAACACGAACTGGTCCGGGCGGTGTGCTAGCGTTGACGCGGCGGTATACAAGAAAGGCGGGCTGCTGCTGCTGATGCGGACGGCGACGCCGGCACGGGGGACTGTCTCTGTCTACGCCACGCGGTGCCCCGGAGACGTACGGGTGACATGTGGTGCGTGGCGTGCGGATCGTGGGCCCCATTGGCGTGATTTTTTCGGTGCGATCCGTGCTTGCGGGGATGGGGCAGGCCGTGGCCGCTGTCTGTTTCCGAGCGCGTACGCTGAGAGAAGGCCTACTTTGATGATGTCGCGTTATTCCACGCCAACGGGCTCGATCGGTAATATTTATACCACCTCTGACCCTTAGAGACACGTATCATAAGTTTATTTTCTCAAGTTCCATAGTAAAAACTGATTCCTTTAAAGTTTTTTAGTAATTCTCATACCCCGCCGCTGGACAAGCGCATACACACCTGGGAACTGCGGTATGCATTGTTGTCAAATCTCATAATTTAAAGAAAAGGTTATTAAAAAGCAAACCACACCACTCGCCGTGAGGTACTGCTCCATGGAGTGTTATACTTTCATTGAATGTCGCCACGATTCCTACCATCCCATATGAACAAAAATTTAATTCTTTTAAATAAGAGAAACTATGTAACAGTACCTAACAATCCAACAGAAAACTCAAACAGTAGTTATTAAATAATGCCAAATGAAATACACAAAAATAATAGACCGTGAGCTTGTAGTATAACAACCCCGGGTTCGATCGAAGAAGTATAAACGTAGTTGTGGCCAAAAAAATATATGTGATCGTCATGAGGAATACCTACGTTGTATGTATCTATTTTTTAATTGACCGGAAGGCGCTGGCTACAAACTTTAAAGAGGGGAAGTATGGTTTAATTTTATAAAACAAAAGCAGAGTAAATACACCTAACTTTATTATTTACGTACAACAGTCTTCAAATTAAACATGTAACAAATAGAAAGAACAGCAAAAACATTAACAACCATTTAACATAAAATGAGAGTGCCAGGCTACAATGTAATCATGATAAAACAAGTTAAACGTGAAACAAAGGAGTTGTTATTGCAATATCTAAACAGTCACGACAATACATACATATTTTAACTTGTAATAAATAATGAGTAATCTTTAATAATAATTGTAACAATTTTACGTTAGAAAAATATATGCCCTTGAGCATAAAACAATGGAGACTAAACATACAAAGAATTATTATCATGAAACATCTATAACCATCACAATCATAAGATTACATAGAACAATTAACAACAAAGTACTTAGAGAATAATTACCTGCTAATTAATACGGGTTAAACACTTTGATTTTTCACTATTTTGTCACACTGCCTACCGATCGTCTTACTCCCATCCCCACCCTGTTCTCCCTTAAAATATTTTGGCTTCCTTCCATAATTCCCCACCTAAGCGTTTGTTTTTGCGCTTCCTTCTACCAACTGTCAATATTACGTTTTCATTATTATTGTATAACACCCACGCAACAGTAGACGTCGAAGTTGATACGATAAGTATGGTTTTGCACAAGCTAGCGCACATGGGTGTGGCGTCATCGAAAAATGTCTAGCATTTTGAGGTCTGAAAAAGGGAAGTTAGTTAATGAAAATAAGGGTGGTTTTAAGGGCCGACCCGTGTTCGAAAATTTGGAAAATTAATTTCCTTCTGCATGAAATAATTAGTTTATCACTAATCTTAAGGTGTGTGGCAGTTGATGCAAAAATAGACATTAATAATAAGTACCTAACAATTTTCAAATGCCAGACGGTTTTAAATAGCCGAATGGGTGGTTCATAGGGGTGAACTTGCAAGAAGAAAAAACAATTCATCGTTTACTTTTTGTCTGGCAATCGAAACAATGAAAATTTTGTTATGAAAATGATAAAAATTAATTGCCAGACGGTTTCCAATGTTCGGAGTCGAGTTTCTCTGTGGAAAATTATGTGAGAATTTTTAACTCGGATACTTAAAATTAATACCCATATTTCTTGTCACGAAAAATTGGCCAGACAAATTGGAAATTGGAAAAATTGTGCCAGACAAAAGAAAATTCGTAAAAATATACTTATTAAAGTTTAAATGATTTATTTTTGTCTGGCATTTTGAATTTCAATTAGAAATACGCGTATAAACACAATATACAAATGCCAGAGAAGTTGAGATGTTCGAAAATGTATAAATGAATTGAAACGTTACAAAAAAATTTATGAAAACTTGGTTTTCTTTTTTTTTCTAATTTAAACGATTTATTTTTGTCTGTCATTTTGCATTACTATTAAAAATACATATTTATACTTCTGGTTAAAACGCCAGACAAGTTGGGTTGTTCGAAAATTTAAAAAGAAATTAAATTAAATTAAATAGTTGTAAAAAAATTAATGAAAACTTCAGTGTCTTTTTTTATCTGGCAATTCGTTTATTAATACAAAATACACTTACAAACTTAAATTAAATATGCCAGACAAGCTGGTCTCTTCGAAAATATATAAATAAACAGTTGCAAAAAATACAATTTCTCATTTTTTTTCAACTTTTTCCCTTTATATTATAGCTGTAATAGATGTCCACAAAGTGGGAACGTGTCTCATGGAGATACGCTTGCGCAGCACAGTGATTTTACTGAATATAAGCCACTTGTACCCTTATGAGTTACAAAATTTTGAAATAAGCACTTTTGTTCATTTAAAATTCATGTTTTGAATAATATTTTCCTGCAATTTTATTTCTTAATTCGAATATGATTTAAAATTTGAATTTTTTAAATTTACGAAGATTTTTGCTATTTTCCAGCTTTTCTTGGCTAGTTAAGTACCTAAATTCCGTTGACAGCATCATCAGATTCAGTAGGAAATTTTACGTCGGAAATAATATCTTAAGTATGTTTTTCGAATTATTACAGCTTATAATATAAAGAGAAAAAGTCGAAAAAAATGAGAAATTGTATTTTTTTTACAACTTTGTTTATTTATTTATATATTNACAGTTGCAAAAAATACAATTTCTCATTTTTTTTCAACTTTTTCCCTTTATATTATAGCTGTAAGAGATGTCCACAAAGTGGGAACGTGTCTCATGGAGATACGCTTGCGCAGCACAGTTATTTTACTGAATATAAGCCACTTGTACCATTTAAAATTCATGTTTTGAATAATATTTTCCTGCAATTTTATTTCTTAATTCGAATATGATTTAAAATTTTCATTTTTTAAATTTACGAAGATTTTTGCTATTTTCCAGCTTTTCTTGGCTAGTTAAGTACCTAACTTCCGTTGACAGCATCAGATTCAGTAGGAAATTTTACGTCGGAAATAATATCTTGAGTATGTTTTTCGAATTATTACAGCTTATAATATAAAGAGAAAAAGTCGAGTTGTTTTTGAAAAAAATCACTATTTCAGCCCTCTAAATGAGGCTAGATAGCGTCTAAACCGTAACAGTTAGAAACCTGCAGTTTTCACAGTTCGTTTTGGCATAAATTACTCTATCTTATCAACTGTGAGCAAAACGTGTACCTTACTCAGACTCGGAAATATTGAGACCTACATTTAATAATCTTATTCGAGTTGAAACTTTTTTTTTCAACCCATATTAATTGGGTATCATCGTGATTTAACATCTCAAGTGTCCACTGACAAAACTCCAGTCTCCGCTGAAAGTTTACTTTTAGTAACTCTTGATGTAATTGGATGCTATAAGGATGTGTTGTGCTGTACTTTTGTAAAATCCTATGAATCGACGTTGTGCTAATACAATTGCAAGGCCTTCTTGACGCTGTTACATAGCTACTTTTTCGGACATTAGAAAAGAACCCGATTTTTCTGGAAACTGTTAGAGATAAGTATAGACAACCTTACATCAGTCGAAAGGGCATTCAATTTTGCATTCACCCATAACAATTAATATGGGTCATTCCATTTGAAATAAAAAGTGTTTCAACTCGTATAAGATTATTAAATGTACACTGAAAAAAAGGCCAGTAATTTTACATACATACTTTGTAAGAAAATCCTTATAATTTTCTTAAATTTATTCTAAAAATGATGATGATGTTACACTGAGCGCTGTAACTTTACAAGAAAAATCTCAATATACAATAATAACGTAAACTTCCTATGTAAATATAAAACAAAGTGTACATTTATAGAATATATTATAGTACATTCACAATTAGCAATGTGAAATCTATTTTTTACATTGTAAAATTACCGAACATAGTATAATTACTATATAATTGACTGTAAAAATACGCCTAATCTATGTGTGATTGCACTAATCGCTGAGGGCCCAGGGTGGTGACGCGATCTGACCTTCATTTTTGTTCTCTGCAAGTCATGGTATGCAGTATGCAGGGTGACTAGGTGTCTAGTGAGTAGTGTTTTTATTATTAGGTAAGTAGTTTTATATTGTAGTGCTTATAACATAACCCATATGAGATTTAATGGTAATACGTAAGTTATACTTACATAATTATTGAAGCAAAGGGAAATTGGTGTCTTTGCGTCTACAAAAACCATGTACATAATATACAAAATATATTCTTTCTATGTTAGAANATCATCTTGATTTAACATCTCAAGTGTCCACTGACAAAACTCCAGTCTCCGCTGAAAGTCTACTTTTAGTAACTCTTGGTGTAATTGGATGCGATAAGGATGTGCTCTGCTGTGCTTTTGTAAAATCCTATGAATCGACGTTGTACTAATACAATTGCAAGGCCTTCTAGACGCTGTTACATAGCTACTTTTTCGGACATTAGAAAAGAACCCGATTTTTCTGGAAACTGTTAGAGATAAGTATGGACAACCTTATATCAATCGAAAGGACATTCAATTTAGCATTCACCCATGACAATTAATTTGGGTCATTCCATTTGGAAAAAAAAGTTTTTTAACTCGTTAGATTATTAAATGTAGGTCTCAGTATTTCCGAGTCTGAATAGCGTACACATTTTCTTCACAGATGACAAGATAGAGTAATTTATGCCAAAACGAACTGTGAAAAGTGCAGGTTTCTAACGCTTTCGGTTTAGACGCTAGCTAGCCTCATTTAGAGAGCTGAAATCGTGATTTTTTTCAAAAACAACTGATTATCTCGAAAACGGTAAGTTTGTACATGTACATTTAATAAACTCTACCTAATATTAACCAGGGAATTCAAAAATGCAATAATATACAGAGTGTTCCATTTGAAATAACAAAGTTATGTACAGGGTGGTTGATTTTCGATAGTTTTATAGGGTACAGCCAAAACGGTGATAGATACAAAAAATCTGATATCGATGTCTCGTCCTCTTTTTGAGTTTACTTCGCTGCTCCCAAAAGATCTTTGCTAACTTGATTAGTTTTAGATATACAGGATTTTTTGAAAAATGGCCCATTTACATTAACCTTTCTATCTCCATTGTCATTCAAGAAAAAAGTATACTTGTTCTATTTTTTATTAGGAAGCCAGTGGCGTACTCAGATTTTTTACAAATCGCACAGTTTTTCCGATATTACATAAACATAGGTTTTTTTAAATAGAACACCCTGTATTTGGTCATCCCGTTGAATAGCATTTTTTTTTTACCTTCCCAACCATATATAATAATAGATACTTTTTATTTGCCTAAATGAAGAAAAATGTAAAAAATGTATAGATATTTTTTCAGTTGCCCACGAGACTTATTTAGTATTGGTCTCTTCGTTTTCTATTATTATTTTGATATTAAGTACCTAATGTAGACTAAAAAATTACAAGAAAAAATAAATTAGATTATCCATTTATCTTTACTTAATAGGTTTAATTATAGGTACACTTATAACTATTATCTAAACATAAACTAAAGTGCTGCAAACTTCT
>NW_019416901.1:1350426-1359925 GCF_000390285.2 Anoplophora glabripennis | reverse complement strand
GGAGAAACCTCCTATACCGAAGTATTCATATTATTATTACAATGTAATTATACAATTGACCTTAAAGTTACTTTGCAATTTTACAAGTAATTGTGCAAGTTACATTGTTAAAATACTCTCTATTTTGTATAATCGTAGTGTGATATTACAATTGGCTGTAAATTTACTTAAGAATGTTACAAGTAATTATACAAATTACATTATAAAATTACTTTTTATATTGTAAAATCACAAACTAATATTACATTTACAAAATGTAAAATTACACTGCAAAATAAAATTACAATAGAATTTTACATTTTATTTGTAAAATCACAATCGATAAGAAAATTACAGTGAGAATGAATGGTAAATAAATTGCCATCTATTTTCACTGTAATTATTTTTTACAGTGTAGGTCTCAGTATTTCCGAGTCTAAATAGCGTAGATACACGTTTTGTTCACAAATGACAAGATAGAGTAATTTATTCCAAAACGAACTGTGAAAACTGCAGGTTTCTAACTGTTACGGTTTAGACGCTATCTAGCGCTTTTTTCAAAAACAACTGATTATCTCGATATACTCTACCTAACGTTAACCAGGGAATTCAAAAATGCAATAATATATACAGGGTGTTCCATTTAATTAATTTAAATTAATGTTAAAATAACAAAGTTATGTAGCGTCCACGCGAAATGGAACACCCTGTATATCTCAAAACCTAGTCTTTTCTATAAAAATGTTCGCTCATTTTTTCCGTATCTTCCTGGACTGAAACGATTTCATGGCAGGAAAACAAAGGAACACATCCTATCCCCTTGACAATCCGAGTTAGATACTTAATTTTTTTTTAAAGTCGCCAATCTATTGTTATTTATCTCCTGTCGCCTACCCCCACGACCCCACGTCCACCCCTCGGCATCAAAATCCCGCGTTCGCGTGATGACCATCAATCACCCCGTTGCCAGCTCTCCTTCCCGCCATCAAACACAATCCGAAACGACTGAGCGGAGCTTTACTGCACTCTCCCGATAACAGCCCGCTTAATACCAGTTTAAACATTGGCAAACAGCCTCTCAGAAGGGGAAGCCCCGGCCAGCCATTGGCCGCCTCTCCCGACACCCCTCCAATGGCGCGAGATACCGACGGGCAGCATGGCCTGCCGCGGCCGCCAATGGCGCGCCGCCGTTCGCGGTCGTCCTGGGACGGGGCGGAAGGATAATCGAAGGAAACAGCTGAACGCGGAGGCGCGCGTCACAGCTGACTGCGATATTTTTGGGCCGGGGGCTGCCGGATTTCGCTCGGGGACCGGTAATTAATTGTTATTTTCCAGGGCGAGGTGTGCCCGGTGGAAGGATAATAAACAGAAAGGGGATTATTTTCTTTGGGTGTGATTTATGGGGGGTGTTTAGGCGGNCTTTTTATAATGTAAAATCACAAACTAATATTACATTTACAAAATGTAAAATTACACTGCAAAATAAAATTACAATAGAATTTTACATTTTATTTGTAAAATCACAATCGATAAGAAAATTACAGTGAGAATGAATGGTAAATAAATTGCCATCTATTTTCACTGTAATTATTTTTTACAGTGTAGGTCTCAGTATTTCCGAGTCTAAATAGCGTAGATACACGTTTTGTTCACAAATGACAAGATAGAGTAATTTATTCCAAAACGAACTGTGAAAACTGCAGGTTTCTAACTGTTACGGTTTAGACGCTATCTAGCGCTTTTTTCAAAAACAACTGATTATCTCGATATACTCTACCTAACGTTAACCAGGGAATTCAAAAATGCAATAATATATACAGGGTGTTCCATTTAATTAATTTAAATTAATGTTAAAATAACAAAGTTATGTAGCGTCCACGCGAAATGGAACACCCTGTATATCTCAAAACTTAGTCTTTTCTATAAAAATGTTCGCTCATTTTTTCCGTATCTTCCTGGACTGAAACGATTTCATGGCAGGAAAACAAAGGAACACATCCTATCCCCTTGACAATCCGATTTAGATACTTAATTTTTTTTTAAAGTCGCCAATCTATTGTTATTTATCTCCTGTCGCCTACCCCCACGACCCCACGTCCACCCCTCGGCATCAAAATCCCGCGTTCGCGTGATGACCATCAATCACCCCGTTGCCAGCTCTCCTTCCCGCCATCAAACACAATCCGAAACGACTGAGCGGAGCTTTACTGCACTCTCCCGATAACAGCCCGCTTAATACCAGTTTAAACATTGGCAAACAGCCTCTCAGAAGGGGAAGCCCCGGCCAGCCATTGGCCGCCTCTCCCGACACCCCTCCAATGGCGCGAGATACCGACGGGCAGCATGGCCTGCCGCGGCCGCCAATGGCGCGCCGCCGTTCGCGGTCGTCCTGGGACGGGGCGGAAGGATAATCGAAGGAAACAGCTGAACGCGGAGGCGCGCGTCACAGCTGACTGCGATATTTTTGGGCCGGGGGCTGCCGGATTTCGCTCGGGGACCGGTAATTAATTGTTATTTTCCAGGGCGAGGTGTGCCCGGTGGAAGGATAATAAACAGAAAGGGGATTATTTTCTTTGGGTGTGATTTATGGGGGGTGTTTAGGCGGGCGTTTAGAGTTCTCTGGAAAAAATATAAATATTCACATTATATACAGGGTGTCCCACCACGAACTCCATCGATGGATATCTGGGAAACCGCTCAAAGGATTTTGTTGAAATTGTTATGGTGTGATGGACCATGGGGCCTACCAAGCTAAAATATTTTCAAGGTCATCGTACTTCCGGATATTTATTTATTTATTTATACTGCATACACACAGACAAAGGGACAGTCTAATTACATGTATACAGTTGAGAAATGTTAGCTAATATAAAAACCAGTTAAAAATAATGTATAAACAACCAGACACATGCAAAATACAATGTAAAAAGAGAACAAAGAAAGAAAACAAAAAAATTCAATTAAAATGTACATAAAACACCCAATCGTATACGTATCATAAGTATGAGAGTAGCTTAGTCCGACTAATATTAAAAATATCAATGTCGTATATTCTTAACAAATTATTCACCGTACACAGACACTGTTCTAGGGGTGAATTAATATTAAATATTTTAAAAAGTCTATATCTAGTTCGCATTCTCATATCGGGTACATTAATATTAATAGACGCCAACAAATCGGGGACAACAATCTTACTATGTAAAATATTATAAGCGAACAAAATCTGAGCCTTTTCTCTTCTCCTATCCAAAGAGGTCACGCCAAACTCTGCTCGTTGATGTTCATATGATACCATGAACGGGTACACTCCATACTCTTTAACATATATTGACCTCAAAAGCTTCTTCTGTATTTTCTCTATTGTGTCCTTGTTACTGGTAGCTTGTGGGTTCCAAATCACACTGCAATACTCCAGTTTTGATCTTACAAATGTATTGAATAGCCTTATAACTGTGTTAGATTTAAACTCTTGGCTAGTCCTAAGAACAAAACCGAGCTTCCTGTAACATTCAGCTGTTAAACTTGTAATATGCTCATTAAATGTAAAATTTTTGCTAAAAATTACACCTAGGTCCCTGATTCTATTTAGAGGCTCTATCTCAACACCATTCACCATATATTCTCCCAATATAGGGTATTTCTTCCGTGTATATGATACCAGTTTACATTTTGCCTCATTTAAAGCTAGGTCGTTATCTTTACAAAACTCAGAAACAGCTGTGACATCACTTTGCAATTTTGCAACATCATCCCAACATGTTATGTTAAGGTACATCTTCAAGTCATCTGCATAGAGTAAGAACTTTGCATGCTTTATATAATCAGAGATGTCATTTATAAATAAGATAAAAAGCAATGGTCCCAATATGGACCCTTGAGGTACACCGGAAGTTGACACAAAAGTTTCAGATTCTGCACTGTTAAATTTCACAAAGTTTATCCGATCAGTCAGATAAGTTCTAATAAACTGTATCAAATCTACGCTAAAAGAATAAGAGTTCAATTTCCATAATAGAATGTTATGGTTGACTCTGTCAAAGGTCTTCGCCAAGTTAGTATAAACAGTATCAATCTGGGAATTATATAAATTTTCTGTAATGTAGGCACTGAACGTCATAATTTAGTAGCGGTAGATCTTTTCTTTAAAAAGCCATGTTGTTCTTCTGACAATATTTGTGTCACATGTCTATATATCCTATTATATATTATCCGTTCAAATATTTTGAATATTGAAGGTAGTTTGTAATCAGACTAGTGTTTCCTGACTTGTGTACAGGCGTTATTCGCCCTATCTTACAGACTTCTGGAGGAAAGGTAATGGCAATGGTAATGCAATAACGTCAGCGTACGCTTTAAAAAAGTATGAAGGTAATCCATCTACACCTATACCGACAGTCGATACTAACTTTCTTATTTTAATTGGAACCCCCTGTATATTATTGCATTTTTGGAAAGAGCATCTATTTTTAAGTTGAAAACGTATAGCACACTCCATACTTAGGATTGACCGTTTCCAAGATATTTTGATTTTTAAGCAAAAATTGACAGATGCTGACTCAGCAAAATTTGATTTTCCCGGAAACAGTTTATTTTTTTGTGCAAATTAGACATTTTGTAGAGGAAGACCTAATTTATCGAATTTGACATGAAAATTTTCCAGTTTTTATACAGGGTGGCCAAAAAATATATATCGAATATGAACCTCAGAAAATGTCGAAAACTCGAAATTTTTAAATGGAAACCCCTAATTTTTTTAACGCATTCGCATTCTGTACTAAAATTTAGTGTAACTTTGTTAAAGTTTCCCTATACCTAAAACCAGTGGTTTTCATTTTATTTACAAATAAACATTTCCCTTTTCTTAAAATGATGTTTCCATTTGTTTCGCACATTTTAGGTTGGCTGTGACAGGTAAGTGCCTGTCACAGGTTTTTAATTGTGTGTGAGTAGGAAAAAGAGTTCCTTTACAAAGGGTTTTTTATTTAAAAAGGGTCATATTGTAAGTATGTATAGGTATACTTTTCCAAAAATTAATAATAAATTATATGATTTGCCCTATATCTAAGCTTAAAATATTAATATATTTCTTCTTTGTTTATGAGATGACTTGAATCGAAATTTAAATGCCTGTTTTTTGTATTAGTAATTGTTTTTTAATACTAATTTTAACTCAAAAACAAATAAAGTATTAAATTTCTGATTGGACAGAAATTTCGGAGATATCCTCAAATCGCATTTGAATTTGACTTTGTTAATTGGCGTTTTCCTGTAAGTACATAAATGTATTGTATTCCTTTTACATTGTTATTTGTGATTTTGACTGTTTTGAAAAAACCTATAGAATAACATCGCAATCGCATGATACAAAGTTATATACTTACTTAGAAAGATATTACACCTAAACCTAAACATAATTGAAAACTGACGATTTATCAGGTTCTGTTTTTGTTTATGAGACAATTTGTGAGTGTCAATATATTCAGATAATGCATTTTTTCTCTCTTTAACAGTATTTGCTTACTTAGGTAATTTATTAAAAAAAATCCACTTCTTATTTGTGGAAGGGCGAAATGGGCGGTAACTATTAGACGCCTTCATTATAGCCATCTTTCTCTATCGCACGGATTTCTACGACTTACTTTATCGCTCTCACGTAACAGCCGATGAACCATGGGGACTTCCCGACCCTGTATAGCCTCACTATTACTCTATTGTGTGCTATTTCAGTTAGTTTCGTTATACCATTTTTTAGTTATTAATGAAAATGTTGAAAAAATCTGCCTACAAAATTGATACCTCTCACTTTAAGTCGTCGTAATTTTTTTGTTAATTGCTAAAAAAATTCCAAATTTTTACTGACGATAAGTCGAACTATTGTCTTTAGTACTGTGAAGATAATTTGTTTCAAAAGCTCTTCTTTTTTTTATTTTTAAGCAAAACAAAAGGGAGTGCTATCTCCGTAAATATTGCATTTCTTAAAAAAAGAAAAAAACTGACAGAAATAACTGTAAACAACAATCTGAAAAAATGTATTAAAATAATACAGTTATAAATACGATATTCTTAAAAACAGTATAGCCAACTGTATTATTTTAACAAATTTTTTCAGATTGTTGTTTACATCCAGTTTTTTTCTTTTTTTAAAGAATACATGTTCTGCAAAAGTAAAAAAAGAAAAGCTTTTGAGACAAATGACCTTCACAGTACTAAAGACAATAGTTCGACTTATCGTCAGTAAAAATTTCTAATTTTTTTATAAATTAGGTAACAAAAAAAATTACGACGAGTTAAAGTGAGAGGTATCAATTTTGTAGGCAGAAAGCCGTGATTTTTTCAACATTTTCGTTAATAACGAAAAAATGGGATAACGAAACTAACTGAAATTTTAACACACCATAGAGTAATAGTAAGGCCATATATAGCCCAAATTTCATATTTTTTTGAGGTCTATTTAATTTATTTCGATAGTAATCAAGTTTAGATATACGGGTAGCTTTGATTTCTCTTAAACTAAAAAAATCTCGAAAATATGTACCTATTACATTAAATTTTTCAGTGATTTTATCTTTTATAAAATCGAAAATAGGCGCCGATAAAATTGTTAAGTATGTATACCAATAATTTATAGTTGAAGTTAAAAATATTAGAGTAGGTACTCTCAATGCGGCACTTTGATCTGAAATACACCTACCAACCATAGAAATAAGTTAATTATCTTGTTTTGTCTTTTGGCGGTCGTCGATATCTTATTTTCGAATCAAGTTTTACAAAAAAAATGGGACCGCCGTTATTTCTTCATAACTGTGTCGTTGTGAGTATACCTCTAAGTGTACTGCTTTGATATAAATGTCACGCCTGTCAAAAATATTTACCCAAGCTGACGTCCTGGAGTGTTTAGATAATTGCCGGGGAAGATTACACAGAAAAAAAAACACCGCGTTTTATAAAAACATTTATTATCACTCCCTTAAAATTGCAAACGTTCTTTACAAATCTTAAAAATATAATTTACGGATAAATAACCTACGTTCCTAAGTGTATAAAACTATTAAAAACGTAACAAGTATTAAAATAGAGATGACTAACATGGTATTTTTTTAATCAAATCAATTGCAACGACAATTAAAGAGATAATGAATACCGTATAAATCACCGTTTGATAAAATACTAGAACCTAAGTATATAAATATGTACGCAGTAAGGGACTTAAGATTCTAGAGAAATTCTAAGAAAATTTAAAAACATTGCTGTCTCTGTTCCCGTTTGCTGAAGTTGGCTTGGGTAACCGTGGGGAAACATCTCTGCAATAAAAAATGTAAGGTAGAAAAGGTTACCGAGCTCAATCTACGACTAAAATAAATAAATTCGTTGATTGCGCCGTTATATTTCAAAACACCCTGTATATCTCAGCTAGTGTTAAAGCAAGTGTTAGGTGTAAGGATAACTAAAAATATTTAGGATTCTCTTGTTGTATACAGGATGAGAGGAAAAAACCCAAATGTTGTTAAGCGATTTTCATTTGTTGTGTGTCGAAATTCATTTTTTAACATGTATTATCAACTGTTCTGTGTTTATTGTTTATTTTAATACTCTTTTAGTGTGACGTCACATATTTAGGCAACCCGTAACAAATTGTACAGACCGAATCTGACTCTTGTGTAGTATTTACATAGGTAGATACTACATGAACAACTTCAAATTAATTTATTTTTACAAGGATTTGGAAGTATTTAAGAACAACCAACAAGTGTTTGGTAAAATAATGTGCTTAAAACTTACAAAAAACGATATAAAAGAATATTTTTAAATTTAAATAAAGTAAAAATTTAACATTAGCCTATTCCTAATAAGCATGCTCGGGAAGAATAGCCTCATACGCATTTTCTAGTTCTACTGAGTATTTTTATTGTTTTTCTTGGTGCTGTGCTGTGTCCGTGTGTTTATCGAGTGTTTTTTTCTTCAAGTGGTTTATTATAGACGTAATCTTAACCACAACCAAACTTTTCTTGAATGATATCCTGTTGCGAAGCTACTACGCTTACATGAAATTATCTTTAATGCGCATGTTCAGTAATATAGATATAGATATAATCTTAATTTATTAGTTACTATAAAAGTTAATATTGTTCTATAAATTTAAATACATAAATTCTATAATTCTATAATTCTATTAGTTCGTCACTTGGGGTTTGAAGCTTCTTAAATATTTCTAATATTGCTAGAATATCACGATATTTATGGCCATGACAAAGAAGCCATTTTTTTGACACTTATGTGTAAAGTACATAAGGTCGAAAATCGATCTAGTAAAAATACTGAGAAATCCTTCATGACAATGTGTACTATGGGGTTGCCTATTATTTGGCGTATGTGACGTCACTGCTATAATGGTCTATTGGGATAATTAACTTGAAAAATAATACAGGGATTATCGTTTTTTAAATATTGAAAGCAATCTCAGTTTGGAAGCGAGTTAAAACAAATCGTAACGTTGACTAGGTATAGTAGTATCTATAAAATACATTTTTATTTTTAATTGACATCCGTACTTGTATTTTAAATATAACATGTTTCATCAATTAACCGTTTAAGGTATTTTTAGATTTATATTGTACTGTTGAGTATTTTTTTAACTACTTTATACACAATTTCAAGTGGAACATACCCAAAAGATAAATCATCTGTAATCAGTGTCGGTTCATATTGAGTCAATTTATGTTCGATGCAAGCTTACTGGATATCTTAGGAACGGTGAAAAATGTAGATATTTATTCTGTTCAGTAGCAAACACAAACGTTATAATTTCTGACAATATTGGTACGTATGACATATAAGATAAGCTTATAAAGACAATCAGATGGGTATGGAAACGCTCTCAGTAGTGAGACGAGGATGGCGAGTGCTTTTGTTAAAAAGAAAATGACAAAACACAAAAATTACAATTACAAAATCCGTACTAATGTATTATAATACCCTTATTCCGTTTCTGTTACTATGCTGACATAAATTTCACTAATCACGTTACCGTCATCTAGTAAGATATATTCAAAGTCCAGCTTACCCCTTAAGGTCCCCACACATGCTCCGTCTTACTTCGATACTTGCCTGCGCAGTTCTAAACCCAAAGCTACGCTTAAAGTGAAAGTAGGGTCACATGTTTAGTTATTTCATACTTTTGCTTAGTTATGTTAACAGGGAGTTTTGGAAAACGGTACCATGATTATAGGTGCTGATCAAACTTAAACGAATAAGACCACATGCCTTTCGTCATTTGTTTTTAAGATACATGGGCTTACTGTGAGGATACAAGAGGATACAAAAATTTAAATAAAATTAATTGTATTGATTAATAAAGGCAAAAGCAGTTGAATTTGGCGATATAAAATAGGTGCGATAAAATTCTATTTACATATTTCTTTCCTTGCGAAAGTTTTTGTCCGTTTTTATCACACCGCCATGCCCGTCGCATTGCGCGAGGTCAGGTTTTACAGTGGACCAGTTTCCAGTGCCGTGCAGA
>NW_019416901.1:1282867-1347803 GCF_000390285.2 Anoplophora glabripennis | reverse complement strand
AATAATAATAATAATAATAATAATAATAATAATAATAATAATAATAATAATAATAATGCATTTATTGCCCAACAGAAAACATTCCATTTACAGGACAAAATAAGTAGATAATTATAATATAAGCATACTACTGTACAATAAATAAAGAAAACAAATAAATAAACAAAATAAAAAAAATAAAATATATATACATATATACATATACATACATATATATACATATATACACATATATACACACATACACACATACATACACATACATATATATAAATAAACAGCAAAGAGGAAAACAGCAAAAGCTTTATCTAATATTGAAAATTATTGAAGTAATCCGAGGCAATTCTTAACAAATTTTTAAAATTACAATGAAATAAATCACACTGATCTGCTATTTGGTTATAATTATTAGCCATTAAATAAACAGGAGATTTTACAAGTACATTTGTTCTGGCATTTCGACAATAAAACAGTGAATCCTCACAAGAGCCAGGTCTCGGAACACGTATATTAAAAAGATAGATTAAGGCCATATATGGTCCAAATTTCATTTTTTTGGGGTCTATTTCTTTTATTTCGATAGTAATCAAGTTTAGATATACGGGTAGCTTTGATTTCTCTTAAACTACAAAAATCTCGAGAATACATACCTATTAGGTACATTAAATTCTTCAGTGATTTTATCTTTTATAAAATCAAAAATAGGTGCCGATAAAACGGTTGTTATAAGTATGTATAGGTACTAATAATTTATAGTTGAAGTTAAAAATATTAGAGTAGGTACTCTCCATGCGGCACCTACCAACCATAGAAATAAGTTAATTATCTTGTTTTGTCTTTTGGCGGCCGTCGGTATCTTATTTTCGAATCAAGTTTTACAAAAAAAATGGTACCGCCGTTACTTCTTCATAACTGTGTCGTTGTGAGTACTTCTAAGTGTACTGCTTTGATATAAATGTCACGCCTGTCAAAAATATTTACCCAAGCTGACGTCCTGGAGTGTTTAGATAATTGCCGGGGAAGATTACACAGAAAAAAAAACACCGCGTTTTATAAAAACATTTATTATCACTCCCTTAAAATTGCAAACGTTCTTTACAAATCTTAAAAATATAATTTACGGATAAATAACCTACGTTCCTAAGTGTATAAAACTATTAAAAACGTAACAAGTATTAAAATAGAGATGACTAATATGGTATTTTTTTAATCAAATCAATTGCAACGACAATTAAAGAGATAATGAATACCGTATAAATCACCGTTTGATAAAATACTAGAACCTAAGTATATAAATATGTACGCAGTAAGGGTACTTAAGATTCTAGAGAAATTCTAAGAAAATTTGAAAACATTGCTGTCTCTGTTCCCGTTCGCTGAAGTTGGCTTGGGTAACCGAGGGGAAACATCTCTGAAATAAAAAATGTAAGGTAGAAAAGGTTACCGAACTCAACCTACGACTAAAATAAATAAATTCGTTGAATGCGCCGTTATATTTCAAAACACCCTGTATATCTCAGCTAGTGTTAAAGCAAGTGTTAGGTGTAAGGATAATTGAAAATATTCAGGATTCTCTTGTTGTATACAGGATGAGAGGAAAAAACCCAAATGTTGTTATGCGATTTTCATTTGTTGTGTGTCGAAATTAATTTTTTAACATGTATTATCAACTGTTCTGTGTTTATTGTTTATTTTAATACTCTTTTAGTGTGACGTCACATATTTAGGCAACCCGTAACAAATTGTACAGACCGAATCTGACTCTTGTGTACTATTTACATAGATACTAAATGAACAACTTCAAATTTAAGAATAGTATTTAAGAACAACCAACAAGTGTTTGGTAAAATAGATACACTAACTTGAAAAATAATACAGGGATTATCGTTTTTTAAATATTGAAAACAATTTCAGTTTTGAAGCGAGTTAAAACAAATCGTAACGTTGACTAGGTATAGTAGTATCTATAAAATAAAATTTTATTTTTAATTGACATCCGTACTTGTATTTTAAATTTAACATGTTTCATCAATTAACCGTTTAAGGTATTTTTAGATTTATATTGTACTGTTGAGTATTTTTTTAACTACTTTATACACAATTTCAAGTGGAACATACCCAAAAGATAAATCATCTGTAATCAGTGTCGGTTCATATTGAGTCAATTTATGTTCGATGCAAGTTTACTGGATATCTTAGGAACGGTGAAAAATGTAGATATTTATTCTGTTCAGTAGCAAACACAAACGTTATAATTTCTGACAATATTGGTACGTATGACATATAAGATAAGCTTATAAAGACAATCAGATGGGTATGGAAACGCTCTCAGTAGTGAGACGAGGATGGCGAGTGCTTTTGTTAAAAAGAAAATGACAAAACACAAAAATTACAATTACAAAATCCGTACTAATGTATTATAATACCCTTATTCCGTTTCTGTTACTATGCTGACATAAATTTCACTAATCACGTTACCGTCATCTAGTAAGATATATTCAAAGTCCAGCTTACCCCTTAAGGTCCCCACACACGCTCCGTCTTACTTCGATACTTGCCTGCGCAGTTCTAAACCCAAAGCTACGCTTAAAGTGAAAGTAGGGTCACATGTTTAGTTATTTCATACTTTTGCTTAGTTATGTTAACAGGGAGTTTTGGAAAACGGTACCATGATTATAGGTGCTGATCAAACTTAAACGAATAAGACCACATGCCTTTCGTCATTTGTTTTTAAGATACATGGGCTTACTGTGCGGATACAAGAGGATACAAAAATTTAAATAAAATTAATTGTATTNAACAACTTCAAATTTAAGAATAGTATTTAAGAACAACCAACAAGTGTTTGGTAAAATAGATACACTAACTTGAAAAATAATACAGGGATTATCGTTTTTTAAATATTGAAAACAATTTCAGTTTTGAAGCGAGTTAAAACAAATCGTAACGTTGACTAGGTATAGTAGTATCTATAAAATAAAATTTTATTTTTAATTGACATCCGTACTTGTATTTTAAATTTAACATGTTTCATCAATTAACCGTTTAAGGTATTTTTAGATTTATATTGTACTGTTGAGTATTTTTTTAACTACTTTATACACAATTTCAAGTGGAACATACCCAAAAGATAAATCATCTGTAATCAGTGTCGGTTCATATTGAGTCAATTTATGTTCGATGCAAGTTTACTGGATATCTTAGGAACGGTGAAAAATGTAGATATTTATTCTGTTCAGTAGCAAACACAAACGTTATAATTTCTGACAATATTGGTACGTATGACATATAAGATAAGCTTATAAAGACAATCAGATGGGTATGGAAACGCTCTCAGTAGTGAGACGAGGATGGCGAGTGCTTTTGTTAAAAAGAAAATGACAAAACACAAAAATTACAATTACAAAATCCGTACTAATGTATTATAATACCCTTATTCCGTTTCTGTTACTATGCTGACATAAATTTCACTAATCACGTTACCGTCATCTAGTAAGATATATTCAAAGTCCAGCTTACCCCTTAAGGTCCCCACACACGCTCCGTCTTACTTCGATACTTGCCTGCGCAGTTCTAAACCCAAAGCTACGCTTAAAGTGAAAGTAGGGTCACATGTTTAGTTATTTCATACTTTTGCTTAGTTATGTTAACAGGGAGTTTTGGAAAACGGTACCATGATTATAGGTGCTGATCAAACTTAAACGAATAAGACCACATGCCTTTCGTCATTTGTTTTTAAGATACATGGGCTTACTGTGCGGATACAAGAGGATACAAAAATTTAAATAAAATTAATTGTATTAATTAATAAAGGCAAAAGCAGTTGAATTTGCCGATATAAAATAGGTGCGATAAAATTCTATTTACATATTTCTTTCCTTGCGAAAGTTTTTGTCCGTTTTTATCACACCGCCATGCCCGTCGCATTGCGCGAGGTCAGGTTTTACAGTGGACCAGTTTCCAGTGCCGTGCAGACGTGTATTTTTAAATCAATTTCGAACTGACCTTTTTGATTTTTTCTTTACAAAATCGTATTTGTAAGGGTCCCCTGTACATCCAGATTTTTTTTTTGGATAAGTTCTGAATCACCCTGTATATAGGAGTATATTGGAATAAAAAAGAATCATAAATCACCTTCACACGCCAGAAAAGTGTTCTGTCTATACGTTCGAGTTGAGATTTAGAACTGCGCGCGCGCAAGACCACATAGAGCGCCTGTAAGACCACCTTTACATACAAATAAAACAACGTTCAACTCACGTGCTCGACTGACTGTAAAGCTGTCTGGTTTTGTCCAGAAAACTCTCCACCCTGTTGGTGTTCTTGTTTTGTGAATTTGGGCTGGGACTGCGAAGATTTGTATTCGGGCTTGGCGAGTTCAGGTTCGAGAAGAGGCTGGCCATGCCGGGAGAGCCCAGGTTCGTGTAGCCGTGGTTCAGATAGGGCGCCGCTCCTGTCTCTGGCTGTACGGACGGCGACGGTTGCGCGGTTCTGTCAACTCGGTCTCTGGAGTCCCTGGAGTCCACGCTTAAGGCCTTGCCGATCTCTCCTTTTAGTTTGCTGGTCGGGTCCGAGCTTGAGTAGACTTTGGGCCGACTGAAATGACGGAATTGTTAAATCTAGGGTTCATTATCGTCGATGTTTCGTCCTCTACGTCCTCGACATCTCAGGATGTCGATATAAATTCAGAAACGTTGACTGTTTGTTCCCCAATTTCTTTAGTCGGTTGTTATTGTGCACAAATTCATTAAATTATGTGCAAATGCATTGTTATACTTACAGTAGAAATTATTTACTGCGCAAAAACGATTAAATTACTACGCATTTAATTACAAGCCTTTCAATATCAATTTGATGAATTCCGACGAAGCACTTTACTTTACATTTATATCATATTTTATAATAGCAACGACCTTATTTGCCATTAAAAATATTTTTAGTTTACCTTCTTATTTATACAGCGTGGTAAAAAAGTTCTGCATAAAATTCATATTTTCGTTAAACAATTTTTTTTTCGTAAAACGGTGAGACCCGTCGATTTTTATTTGATCCAGGGCACCTTGTTATGTGGAAAAATTTTTTTTTCGATAATCCACTTACGGCAGCGATGACATAATTTTTTTTTAAATGACAACGCATATTTTTTTCGTTCGAAATTGATGACAGTGATAATTATCTAAACAACGGTGTGAAAATTTCGATGTCTTACATAACAATTTTTTTTAGAAAAATGCACCTTAAGTTCTTATAAGTGATAATTGTCTACTTACACTATTAATGGCTCCGAAAAGGACAAAGTTGACAAAATTACATTTCAAACGAGTAAAATTACACTAATGTTTGTGTAAGTCTAGCGAAATTGTTCGAATTGCCCACCCTGTACCATTTGGCATTGTCCTAAGCGTGTGTAAACGCCGTCTACACTTCGTTCAAGCATTCCCGGGTCGATTTGATTTATTTCAAAACGAATACGGTTTTTAAGTTCTTCCAAATCACCTGGTCTGTTTGTGTACACACGCGATTTCAAATAGCCCCACAAAAAAAAGTCTAGAGGTGTTAAATCAGGCGAACGCGGAGGCCACTCGATTGTTCCGCGTCGCCCGATCCACCGGCCAGTAAACGTGTTATTCAAGTACTCCCGTACTTGCACTCCATAATGGGGCGGTGCACCATCCTGCTGAAACCAAATTCTTTCCTCAGGAATATCAGGATCCTCGTTGTTCGGGAATAACTCTGCTAAGCTTGGGACCAAATCGAACCGCAGGAAATCCAAATAGCGAGCAGCAGTTAAATTTTCCTCGAAAAAATACGGGCCTAAAATACGACGCCCTATTATTCCCGCCCAAACGTTCACCTTTCGGGGGTGCTGATGATCTACTTCTTGCACCCAGTGCGGGTTTTCCTGAGACCAATACCGGCAGTTATGTCGATGCACCGATCCATTAAGATAAAAAGTAGCCTCGTCAGAAAAAATTATGTTCTTGAGGAAGTCGGGGTCTCCGTTACATCGATGCATTAAATCTTCACAAAAGTGGAGACGGCGGTCTGGGTCGTCCTCAGTCAATGCATGTATCAAGTGACCCTTATAGGGGTGAAATTTCTCTTTTTTGAGAAAGTTCACCACAGTTACATGTGAAATATCATTGTTCAATGCAATCGACCTTGTACTAGAATGAGGGTTGTCCTGGAGCTCCACCAGGATATTCAATCTAGTTTCATCATCTACTCTAGGACGACCCGCACGAGGAGCATCTTTCACACTACCAGTTTCCTCAAACCTTGCCAGTACCCTACTAACCGTAGATTGCGTAATTGGTGGTCTGTCAGGGTACGTTGCATTAAATAATTGGCAAGCTTCTTGATGGGTTCGTAACTTATCGCCGAAACCAATCATCCTCAAAATATCAATTCTTTCGCGTTCACTAAGTTTTGCCATTTCGAATTAAACGATTTCACCAAAGAATGTTAAATCGGTACTGATTTTTAGTCTTCAATATTTCAGGTAATCTACTCCTTTCAAGTAAACATTTCTTTGGATCTTTTTTTTTTGGGGAATTTATCGGCAAACTCGAAGACAAAAAGTCGACCTTAATTTGCTACATACTATTTGGATTTTGTGCGGTTGAACTTGGTTCTAAATTTTGCAGTTTAATCAGGATCCTGACAATATCTGATGAATAATTCCGCAAATATTACATAACACCAGTTGCAACTTAAGTTATCTGAAATGCTTTCTGCCGAATAAATTTTTTTCTAAGGCATTTGATCCGTAAACAGCAAATTATTGCATTCAAGAACTTAAGGTGCATTTTTCTAAAAAAAATTGTTATGTAAGACATCGAAATTTTCACACCGTTGTTTAGATAATTATCACTGTCATCAATTTCGAACGAAAAAAATATGCGTTGCCATTTAAAAAAAAATTATGTCATCGCTGCCGCAAGTGGATTATCGAAAAAAAAATTTTTTCCACATAACAAGGTGCCCTGGATCAAATAAAAATCGACGGGTCTCACCGTTTTTCGAAAAAAAATTATTTAATGAAAATATGAATTTTATGCAGAACTTTTTTACTACGCTGTATATGACAAATATGCTTACTCTATGGTGAACCTCCTTTCTGCCTCCAAGGTCTTAACCCTTTCGTTGAATTCTTTCCTAAGTTTCCTCACCGAGAAGATGGCGTAGATCAGTGCAATTATTAGAACTATGATAACTGCAAGTCCAGACCAGCCGCATATCGCAACTTGGGTTTTGTATATTTCGAAATCATCCCTCTGAAACAAATAAAACTGGTCGATAAATTTCTTCCCAATAATTTTTTTCCTTCAAACATTTGCTAATGTTCTGTGAACCGTATCCTTATAACAACGCTGTTTTTTTTTTAGATAAATACCAATCCATCATATTTATCGCTAACAATTTCATATAAAATCAAGTTACCGTGAATAGCGACAATAATATTTAAAATAATCACGTTGCATATGATTAGAATAATGCATTGTTTGCATAGTTATCCTCAACTGTTTTTTGTAATTAGAAATATTAATTTTTTAAAATCCCAACTGTGAAAGGCGAAACATTTGCTTATTATTAGTTTTTGGGGGGTAAGAATATCAAGATTTAAAGTAAATATATTATGTACGCAGTAGAATTTTATTAGAAATGATTTCACATATAAAACGGCGAATATAATTGATTAGGTACAAGATACCAACATTTTTTAATAAGTATCTGATATCGGGCTATACTTCAACTCATCACTTTAACAATAAAATTGGAAAAAAACTCAAGCTGCACTTTTATTGTTGATTTTAAAATAATTCACATATTTTTAGAAACTATACCATTAATGAAATTAACAGAAGCATTATGCTATAGTTAAATCTTCAGTGTTTTGTCTATATGCCAGGACACTAACACATGCTGAAATTTTTTTAAATAGAAAAATTTTGCTGCCCTGTCCAGTTTTCTTCAGTATTTTCGTTAACATATGGTTTATATTACAAACATATCTCTCCATGTCCCTGTTTAACTGGACAGAACTAAAACTATACATATTATGTAACAAATTCTGCAGGCTGGTACATACCTACCACAATCATCTCGATCTTAAATAAACTTTGTATTTTTAGAAGTTGGTTTATTATCTTCTATATCTTCTCACAACAACTTGAATATTTCTATTTTTTATTCTTAAAGTGAGTCACAATACGCAATTAAATTTTAAGAAAACGTTGATTTATTGATATCTAGTATCTAGATTCATAAGCAGGAAAATGTATTTTTTTTATATTTTTGAAGCTCCACATTTACAACACTGACGGTTTTGGAACTGGTTTTTTTGCCGCACAATTTAAACAGATTTATAAAAAATATATAATAAATATTCTTACCAGTTTACTGTCAATTGCCATATTTTTTTCAAAAACAACTAGAATTTATCACAGACGGGTCGAACGTAATCAACATTACAGGAAAACTGATAATGTATAAATTATGGACAATACATATTTTAACTGAAACCTTCACGGTGTTCAATCTGTTAAGAGATTTATAATCTTATCTTGAAGAATAATTTGGTTTATCTTTGAGTAATTATTGGTGACAATAATTGAAAAATAAATCTGAAAACCCAAGTCACTAATATTTATATTTATCACATTGCCACTTAAAAATGACAATTTTCATTGAATTAATCTCGACAAAAACAATATTTACAGGATGATTAAAAAATATTGTTAAGAAGTTAATAGAATCCGTGGAGACAGATAATAATATTATAAATATCTATTTAAGATTATTTGAACATTAAATAAATATAAAAACAGTTTTAACTTATGATACGTATGTTTTAAAAAAGTGTAAATATATTCCTGTGGGACGTTTTTACCTTTTGTTAACGTAAAAATAGATATAATGAAAAATAAATTGGTTTAAACAATGTGTATAGCATTTATAAAAAATATTATTTTAAGGACATTTATTTGTGTAAAACAGGCAGATCTTAGATAAATAAAAAACAATTAACATTAATGTAGATTCAAATCTTTTGAGACTGACGTTTCAAAATGTCGTTAATTCTAAAAGTTTTGTTTTTTTATACAATATCATTATGTTCTATTTTATTAATTTTTATTAATTCAATGCTAGTTGGGTTATGTATCCGATAGAGTAGTTGTTTTCTGCAGTATCAACAGTTAGAAATTTTGTTTGTGGGGTTAATATCATTTGCATAAGTACCGAGATTTCTGGTACTCATGTTCAGAATTATTTCGGAACACATCATCAATCTTATGTCAACTGATAAAATTAATGGAACGTACTCCTTGTCTCCGCCCCCTTTACTGATCTTCTAATCTGACATCTGACAGATGTTTCAAAACTTAACCTATAATAATATATTTTAAAAATATGAACAAAAAGTTCTGGAAACAGAAATGTTTTTCAAATATTTTTATAGCTTGAATGTGTATATAACTTTCCTGATAGCAGTAGTAGCTATATTAGGCGATTATATAGTGGCTCATTTAAAGATACACATCTTTCAAGCAATTTTTGACAATGCAACACATGCAATAATTGGAGGTTTATCTTGGTTTTTAGTTTGTATTAACTACAAAACAGAACTCAGGTCTTCGTATGTGATTTTAGAAATTGGAATATGTTCATTTTTATCCTCCTTCATAGACGTAGACCACTTTATCGCTGCAAAGTCATTAAGTTTGACGGTAATAAGTTAAGCTAAAGTTTATGTTTGTATACCGATAAAATATTTTTTTAGAAAGCTACACATCTTAGTCGAAGGCCTTTGCTGCACTGTTCAACATTTCCTTTGTTAACATGTATTTTATTTTTATTGTTGAGCTACATTTTTCAATGGCCGGTGATAAAACGGTACACATTAATTGTTTTCACTGCTTTTGCTAGTCATCATACGAGGGATGCAACCAGGAGAGGTTATTGGTTGTATTGGTATGGATCGACGCCACCAATACCCTATGGTGTTTATGTGTTGATAACATGCATTATACCTTATTTTGTGTACTACACATGTAAATATACAGATGTAGATAGTGTTGGTTATAGGAAGTTGTCTGTGATATAAATTAAATGTTTATAGGTCTCATATATTGGTAATACATAATACATTAAAATAATAAAGTATAAAAAATTGAAATTATTAAAAACCGACTACAAGGACTAACACCTCACGATTATAAGCTTTCTTCAAATTTCATTATAAAAATAAAGTTTACCACCACTTAAATAATCTGGTATAATTAATTTTTTCTAAATATGCCTTATAGAACTTTTTGTATACCTCCAATTCAAATGTAATCCGATTTAACCCAATCTAAGATCTAAAAATCTCCTTAACAGTACAGTAATAGACTTAAATAATTAAAACAACTTTTATTTAAAAAATAAATCTTTCAGAACATAGCTAACTAAAATTACTCTGTATCAGAACTGGATTCGCTCGATGATGAACTCGTACTGTTGTCGCTACTACTAGAAGATTCACTTTCACTACTGCTACTACTACTACTGCTAGATGAATCGTCTGAGTCTGAGCTACTACTCTCTGCTTTCTTTTTTAACTGTGTTTTTGTTTTATTACTAACTGATGCTTGTGAACCAGTTTCTTCTAAGGTTTTCAGTCGCTTCTTCAATTGCTTAGTTCTTGAAGTCCTATGTAAATATTTTCTTTTTCCTTTGCATTCATAAGTCCAGTGTCCATATTCCAAACACTTCTGGCAACGAATTCCTTGTGGGGGATAAGATGGAGCTTTTCTAAAAATAAATATTGTATGTATGTAGGTATTTATATTTTCAAGCCTTGCTTACCTTTTCCCAAAATGTGACTTTGTTTGATCTCCTACAGTCATTGTTGATTATGAATTTCTTGCTAATGTGGTACTATTTACTTTACGACAAAATTTTATCGCACATTGACATCAATTCATAAATACAAAACTATGAACAAGTACAAAACATAAAGGATGAAGGAAGATAAATTAGTGTTTTGCTTTTTTACGTCGTTTTTAGCTTTCATTCTTCTTCTTCTTCAACGTTCTTTGGTGGTTCTTTGATCTGACTATGCTTAGTGTTGCCAACGTTGTACCAAACTATTTCTCACCAAGATGGTCTAAATTTTTCCTCTTCTGTGATCTGTCTCTCTCTCTCTCTCTCTCCGTCTCTCACTCCTGTCATTCACTGACAAGTGACAGCTGATGTAGAATGCAAACTTCGTTGTGAAATATCAAAATATACACATATATATATACAAATCATATGTATAATAAAATGTTTATTTATTTTCGTTTGGCGACATCCAGTTTCTGAACATTCCTCATTAACTCCGAAATACTTGTACATATACAAACTGATGTAAACAGGTAATTATTAAACAAAAATTATCTGAAATAATTATTAATTCTGATATAATTAATTGTTCGTATTTGTAGTTCACGTTTGACGTACTATCTAAAACGAACGATTCGTAATTAACATGACCAGGGTCTCAGAAATATCCTCTAGCAGTGTCCACGACCTATCAGATATTGATTACATAAAGAAATATGCCAAACAAATGTTAAGAAATTCACTATTTATTGGAACGTTTCAAGAGAAACGATTTGTGGAACCATTAAACTCGTATCGAGATGTCATTACTATTGCCAGAGATGAGGAAGATTTCATAAACAATCTCCTGGTGGTCAAAAGAAAGATCGACGAGGGATTCCTTAAGAAACCCTGGCTTGGTATTACTGATCCGGATACTGTTGGAGCACCAGTCGGTTATAACTTGTGGGTGGAGCTAAAGGAGGAGGTCTTCGGTAAATATTGGTACAAAGTAAAGACGGTAGAGTTCCATGAAAATGAAATACGCTTGAAATTAGACATAATTCGATCTGTAAAACAAGAACACTCTCCTTTAAGAACCAATACTAATGCTTCCAGTACACAGCAAAATACTGATGCTGTTGACTTTAGGGACTATTTCAACCAAATTTGTGAGGCATTAAAGTTTAATTTGATGAATTTCTGCTCATCTGTGCTAACTTTTAACAACATCAAACAATCTGTGATATTTTTATCTCTTCTAATAGGAGCTATTATTACGGGAGGTGTCGGTTTGATCCAGTATCTCTTAGAATATTTGTTGAAATTGCTAAGAGAAATTTCTTTCTTGATTAAAGCTGTTACTCCTATCGTCACAACTTGCGTAAACTTAGTAGGGAAATCTATATTTGGGTTCTACTCTATGATTGTAGCTTTGTATAGATGCAAACCAGCTCCGCCGGCTGTATATGCCTCTTACGTTCAGTATGATCCTAGAACGAGGTACTATGAACCAGCCATGCCCAACTATCGTAAAGAAATACTATATCACCCCGATACAAGGTCCAGATCGGGGGTAACAATCACCCCATTAAATTAAAGATATAAACAGGAACTTAGGAGTTTTATTGTGTAAACATGTTGTTTTTAAATTGTTTATGGTGAAGTAGCAGTGTTACCAGTATTTGTTTTATATTTCTCTAAAACTTTTTGATTCTTGTCAATAGTGTGTAACAAAAGTTTTATTTAATGCGTATGATATTCGCAATCATAATAAATCCACAACAAATTGGTATAACTTTCTCAAAATTTAAAATAAGGATTTTTGTGATTTTTTTTGCTTATAAATTTTTGTTTAATTGTATGCACAATTCTTTTTATCCGAAAACTAATAATAGTGATTGCTACCTTTCTTGGCTTTTGCAACTACAATTTTTTTCTTCAATTATTGACATTAATTCAGAAAAAAATCAAGTGTTTAAAAATTGAAGTAATAAAATAGTAATTAATATTTGTATATAAAATTAGAAATTGTTGATTTCTGAAAAATGTTGCTTGTAAAATTTTAAAAAAATTGCCGTGAAATCATAACATTTAGGATTTCTATCTTTGAGGAAGCTGTACATTGTAAATGGTATTACTTTTCCTAAAATTGAAAAATGATTCAATTAGGTAGCTGAAAGGTTTCTCTTTAAGTATCATTCTTCCTATAATTTAATTTTGTGATTTCTAGACAGAGTATATGTTTAGAAAATTGTAGATTATAATACCCGTATCCTTAGAAATTAACTTACTTTATTTACCGGATATTTCAACAAAAACCGTTACTTGATACATTTATTTTATACACTTTTGTAAAAAGTGTTTCTATTAATAGTCCTACACAAAATATATACACCTTATTTACGAAAAAGAACACCTAAGTTAATAATCCTCGTGTTAATTATATCAGCGGCAGATGGTGAAAATCAATGTGGTCATATTTTGATAATAAAGCGTGAGATCTGCATAGTTTCATTAGGGAATGATTTCTAGGTCTACGTAAACAAATTTTTAACGGAATTTCGAAATAAAAAATTTAAATTGGTTGGTTGCACATATATTTGCAAAATATGTATCTTTTTTATAATCAACTGAAAAATGCAAGCATTTTCTTGTTCTTCATAAAATTTCTATTTTTCACATTGTGTATTTTGAAAAATGGAATGTTAGTATCAAATTATAATTTAAATATAACAAAAAAAAAAAATTGTAAAAATGAGAAGTCGGTTTATTATGAAAAAAAATATTTAGCTCATATATATCAGGATCGGCAACACATTTTCATTTTCTTGCTTCACTATCTAAGTACGATCACTTAAATTTTTACAAGCTGCCACTGATTGCTGAATGGATTTTTGGAAACTGCGATCTAAAATCAGATCGATAATACCGACAGGTATTTTTGGATTATAAGGAAACGGCAATATCTTTATAAAAATTTATCATAATAGAATTTTATTAACTCTTTTTTGAACACCTTTGGTTTTCTTTTCGAAGATTGATAAGATTAACACGATCTCAATTTCCATAAAGTCTCCATGTTAATGGTTGTTTATACACGCATACATTATTTATAGTATTAGCTATATTAGTTCATTATGTATTGACAAATACATAAAATGCAACTTTTGTTTTTCTTTCGTAAATGCTGCTTGTCACATTCTATACCATTTTCTTCTAATCGTGTTTTCTAAGCAGCTTAATTTTATTTCTCCTTGTGATGCCAAAAGAATTTCCTTGTAAAAAATTGTATAATTTTTTATCTTCATCCGTACAGCTGCTACATATATTTAATTATACTTATGTAATTTACTTACGTAACAGTGAAATAATTTTTTTCACTAATATGTCGATAACTTATTCAAAATCTTCAACACATATGTTGATGTTATTTTGCTTTGTTTACTGCGAGCTTTGGTTGAATATAATTCATTATATGTAAATCGCTGGTCTGGGATATTTTAATTATTCTGTATTCATTAACGTTTGTTTTTCTGGCTTTGTACAGTTTAAATTTTTAAATATTTCCTTCATTTTAATTAGCAGAATTTATGGTATAATCTGATTTCTGTCCTGTATGTAGATATTGCCAAAAAAAGTAATTATGTAAATATATTTTAAGTGTAATCTTGAGAGAAATAGATGAATTTTTACTGAATATTGTTTTATTTGATATACTGGGTGTCCAGTTTTAAAAATGTGCATATTTGTTTAATTTTGAAATAGCAAATTCAACACTTATTGCGTACTTACTTGATAATGGCCTATAAATACACCCTGTATATTTCCACCAAGCAAATTCAACGGATAAACCTTGCACATTCAAAATTTGATATTAGTGTTGTGCGTTATATTTTTAAATTAAATTTGAAACGCGTTATTAGGACAGCTTTTAGAAAGATAATGTATGTTTTATACGGGATGTTTATCTTCTACACTTGAGGTTTCATGATAATATAAATATTTACAATGACTCCAGTGATATAATCGATGATAAGACAATGAGAATATGAATTGTGGATTTTGCTACCTCATCTGAAATTGTATTAAATAAAGAGACCTAAATACACCCTTTATCTTTATTTATAATTTCTAAAACCAAAATCTACAAACATTATCAGAACATAAATTAACAAAATGAAAAATAAAAAACAACGAACTGGAATGTAGCTTTCAACGAACCATTCAGGCTTTTGTAATGCCAATAACTCCACAAGCCAACCTGGCCCCTGCGTTACCAGTCGACTTGCTCAACTCATGACCACCCTTGCCCAAATCATCGGGATCGCCATGAACTACCACCGTACGACCGATGATGCTATGCTCCCCTTCCAGAGAAATAAGCTTGTCTGAAATCTTGATCTTAGCAACACCGTTGCTCCCAGCCTCTACGTTCCCCAAGTCGCCAATGTGACGGTTGGAGTCCTCCGGAGCCCCGTGCTCCTTGTTGTAGGGGTTGAAATGGGCTCCGGCTGAGATGCACCCGTTGGTGTTGTCGCCAAATTCGTGGACGTGAAAACCGTGTAACCCTTGACCCAATCCCGATATCTCGCCCGTAACTTCGACTGGTGAATTTGCGTCCTAATAAGAAATATTTTAGAGTAGGATCGATCGCAGGAAATTTAAAACGACTTACCGCTTGGTTAAAGAAAACGGTTCCTTTCACTACTTCACCGTTTAAAACGCAAACCGCTTTCGTAGGCATCTTGCTGGAATTTATTCTAGAAGACCGGCCGCTATGACTTAGCAGGAATCGAAATCGTTGCAACAAATTATTTGTCAAGGGCAAACGAGAAAATTTATTTAGCCGCAGCCGCAAAGGACAGGAGGGGTGAGAGGCGTTAGTTGCACACGGAACTACAGGGATGTAAGGGAAGGGATATCGACGCCTAGAAAAGAAAACGATAAAGGTTTTCTTTCAAAGCAATATCATTTTTCCATATATTTAGTTAAGTTTAAAAAAATGTTCATAGGAAATTACATACCAGAAAATAAATCAGAAATATTTTGTTATTACAACGAAAAGTAATTAAAAAATAAGGGTAATCGTATCGTTTCTATAAGATCTGTAATTTTTATAAATCGTGAAAACAATTCTACCAACTGTTAAAACCAATAAAATTAGATCAGATTACATTTGGTAAAGTCGCATTCGATTCGTTATTCTTTGTTACAGTCATGTTATTAAATCTTTTTATAGAAATATTTCCCCTTGAAGATCCCATTTAAGAAATATGGTAATGTTTTGTAAACTTCCTGTATCTCAAAAAGGAAGCGTTTCCGGACATATATTAATAACTATCAAAATATAGTGACTTGACTTGTGACGTAGAGCCGCCATTAATTTGGTCAAGCATTAATTTAGTTTTAGTTGCACCTTGTATATCGAAATTTAAAATTGCGACATTTGATGACCATGTATAAGAATTATTCTTAAATTTGAACAAGGAAAACTGTTCTCTGCCTACGCTGTTTGAAAAGTTCTTGTGATAATTACACTCTTATTATTTATTTATTTTCTTTTAAAGGGTTGAAAACGTGCAATATGATTTGAAAATTAAGGTTCACAAATATTTATGTTCCAATTTCCAATACGACGCATGACGGAAGGACCTATTCCAAAACAGTATATCCGAAATAGAAACCACAACAAGAACAAACCATTCTAGACTAGACTAAACTTGTCAAAACTTTTGAGTTTTACAGTTTTGGCTAACCTAACTTTCCACTTTCCACCTTTGTAGTTCTGAAAGTATCTACGTCCCTCACCTGTGCTTTTCGCTAAATGTAAACAGAAATAAGACGTGTTGAAATGACGGATCAAATAATTTCGGAATTAGAAAATGCTGCGGGGGTCATAATGGTGCGCTTAACTAGAGATTGTTTGAAAATAATTTTCAATGCATTTATTTTTAGGCACCCCCAAACGTTGTCACAAATGAACAAAGGCATGCAGCTGAAAGCATTTTCTTAGATTTTAGGAAGAGCAAATCACCTTATTCAATATGCAGGGAGATTCTTGAAAAATCCCAAAACCATTTTGTCATGTTCGAAGCTGCGGAAATATTAAAAGTAGCCGTTATTAGGGAATGGTCTTTTCTCTTGGAATCCGATAAAGTTTCACTTAGACAGTATCTATTTCAATATATCACTACTAGAGAAGTTCCCCCTTTTGTTAAAGATCGTATATTACAAGTGTTAGCAATCATGGTCAAAAGAGCAAGTATAGATGACGGCGGAAAAGAACGAGCAAATATTTTACGTGAAGTTGAAAATCTTATTGTAAACGCTGAATCAGACAAGGTACATAATTTATTATTCCATATTCTAAAAAACAGTTCATATCTTTAAAATAATTTTCTTCTATGCAGAAAATTTTGGGCTGTAATATCATTACGAATTTGATGCAAGAGTATGCATCGACTGTTAAATCGACAGACGTGGGCCTACCTTGGGAGGTCCACTTTAAGGCCAAAAAACAATTTGAAACCACAGATTTGAAAAGAATATTTCAGTTTTGTATATATTTATTATCGGAAGCCGTTAAAACTGATCCTCCATATTCTGAGTCAATGATGCTACTCATGGGACATTTGTTAAGGATTACGGAACGAATCTTAACATGGGGTTATGTTTCTCCAATCCATATCCTTTTGTATGCAATTGGGTTATTTTGTTTCTCTAGAGAAACAATAAATGTTTAATTCATTTTGATATTATTACCGCTCCGATCTTATAAATAATTTTTTTTTTGTTTGCAATATGTTGCAATGTTAACAATTAATCTGTAATTTATTTAAAAAAAATGCATCTTTCAGATTTTTATATTCTAAGTATATACTTCACAACTAATACATTTTTCCTTAACATTTCACACTTCCCAAAAGGTTAATCGGCATCTACGAATCAGTTTACGAATCTGACGCGGCCCCAGCTCTAAAACTAACATCGTCATGGTCTGAAATCATATTCAATCCTGGGCTTTTACCGATGATGTTCCAAATGTATTGGAAAGTGAGAGATTTAGAGCAACTGGCTCATCCTTCTTTGACTTGTTTGGTGCAGCTGGCATCTTTGAGTGGCGGAATAGTGTCCTCGGATGAAACCAGGCATAAGTACCTTCATTCTTACATAATGACTCTCCTGAACCTTATATCAAAGTAAGACGTTTTTTTTTTGTAATTATTGATTTGTGTGAGATTTGTGGCATTGTTTAAATTTCTAGTGTGACTATAAAGAGCAAGGAATCTCTTGGTATTTCAAATATAGTGAAAAAATTGGTAATATTTTACATACACGACATACCGAAACTTCCGGACGGTGTCGTCGATACGTTGTTGGATGAGTTTACACGGTTGACGTGTCACTTTTGTGACGGGGCTGCTATAGAGGAAATGGTAAGTAATCGATGTGTGCAATATAATCTTCGTATCTTTTCCGTCCAAATCCTAACCTAACTTAACCTAACTTTGATCTGTCAAATTGGGATTTGAAGTTGTTTTACAGCGATCGGATAACGTTTTCCGGAAAACTACAAAATTAAAAATTACATGTCATATCACTGAAACAAGTGATTCTTAAAACGTCTTTTAATTGCACATTTGTTTGGAAAGTAGTGTTTGATCGCCATAGATCAATATTAGATTTATTTTCAGACAAAAATTCCACTTAAACTCGCCCAATTTCAGAGGTCATTCACCTGAGATTCGCAAACTAAACACAGTGCTTTAGGCAGTAACAAATACTGTTTACTAAAACTTGAAAATATCTTAAATCTATTAGATTAGGAAATAATTGTATTTATACTTCGTGTAGCCATTCAGAATTGTTTTCTATGGCAGTTTCAGGCTTTGCCACTCACATTTAAACGAACTTTTTTTTGTTATAGTTCGATCAACCGTTTTATGTACACCCTGTACAATTACCAAATTTCCTCCCTTCATTGTTCATTAACAACTCCTTTCAAAAATGTTTTATCAGAGAAATCACATTAAAATCATTTCTATCTTTCGTTATTTAGTCCGACGAAGACACCTATTTCAGTGACGCCTTCGACAATATGCTAGAAGCCTGGTCTACGCTCGTCCAGGAATTTGGCTCTCTAGAAAACAACTTGGTCGAGTGTTCCAAACGGATCTTCAATAAGTACGTTCAGTGTCACATAGCTCCCCCGGACGGCTGCAGACAAAGCAACAACGGCGACGTTGAGGATATAGAGGACAACGAGGATAAAGACAGAATCCATTACAAAGACCAACTGCAAACTATAGGGATGTTCGGAAGGGTAGTACCTGGCCACACCTTGCCGCTGCTGTTCAAGTAAGTTCGCTTGTTTACACGGAATTTGGGAAAACCGGGAAATTCCGTTTCCTGTTTTGTACGCTGGCCTTTTTTTAGGTTATTGGAGGCGAGAATAGAAAAACTGGTAGCGCAACTGGAGTCCATGCACAACCGTGCGATGAACATATCGGAAGCGGCGGCCTTAGACAACCTCTTCGAGGACATCCACTGGATTCTGCTAATATCTGGCCACGTTCTGTGCATGGACAGCGACGGCGAAACGCCGATGATCCCCTCCGAAATAATGCAGTATTCGATCGATCAGAACAAACGCAACGAGACCACCCTCGAAGCCACCATGAAAGCCTTGATAGCGGTGGAATCGAAGGTGCACATCCCGGAGAACTTCGAACAGTGTGATCACGTGATCAGGATTGTTTTTAACGTATTGAAAATGTGTATCGTGGAAGACTTCGCGGTTTCTATCGCCGTTTCTCACTTTTTGAGTCCCGAGGTTGGTTCGACGCTGATGTGGTTCTTGAAGAGGTGGTGCTTGTCCTATCTGTTGCCCGTTGAAAATTATTATCAGGAGGTTAGTATCGATTGTAACGAATATTGGTTTTTCTTTGGTTTTCGCACGAATTTTACAAAAATAATCTCATTTCAGTTAAGTCCGACGCTCATCGGCTGTCTCGGCAAAGACACAGACTGTGCGAAACTGGTGGTAAGATATGTTATAGCAAAGATACAGTCCAATCTGTATTATTTCCAATCAGAACCTGTTCTTTTAAGGGACACCGTCGATTTGTTCTGTGATATAGTCTGCGTTAAACAGAAGTAAGTAATTTTCTATTTGGATTTTATTTCCTCGATAAAAATGAATTTTTTTTAATTTTAAACTAATTAAATGCGAATAGAAACAGAAATAAGAAATTTTACGAGGGTTGATTAAAAAGTACCCGTGTTTAAAGACAGGTGGCGTCACTGTCGAAGCAGTGGTTGGACCTTTTTGAACGAACTTCACAGAAAGTTTCGCTTCGAATCGTCACCGTTGATGAAACCTGGATACATTATTATACGCCAGAGATCAAACGACAATCTGCTCCGAACAAGGCAAAGACGGTACCATCGGCCAAAAAGGTCATAGCCATGATATTTTGGGATTCGAAGGGAATAATCCTCATGGACTTTTTGCAGAAAGGAAGAACGATCATGGGGCAGTGCTGCAGTGAATTTTGAAGGAGACATTGCTAAGAAAAAAGTGTCATTTCACCACGTTAATGCATCAGCACTTTTATCTTGAACTGTCGTGGCCAACTTGCATGAACTATGCTACTAATTGCTGCGATACCCACCGTACTCACCAGATCTGGCTCCCTGTGACTTTTTTCTGTTTCTCAACGTGAAAACATGGCTCGAGGTTAAAAATTGAGTTCAAACAAGGAAGTTATCGACGAGACAGAAACGTATTTTGAAGAGTTTGACATATTGTATTTCTCGGGTCCAAGAAATATCAGAAACGGGAAAAGTGTATCAACCTAAAAGTAGATTAAAAAAAAACTGAAAAAATTGTATCTTCATTGCAAACATGGGTACTTATTGATCGACCGTCGTAATTGTAGATTTTTTTTTTTTTATTAAAATGGTGTCCAGTAAAGTATGTGATTATCCAAAATTTTATGCTTATAGTTTCCGGACACCCTGTATATTTAAAATTTCGATGAAATTTTCAATTTTGCCGATATAACGACGACAAAAACTAACCATCTGTAAAAACATCGTTCTTTTACGATTAATTATTTTTAGATCGACGCACATCATAAAAACGGAGAGCATGAGAAACCTCATCCGTCTACACGAGGAAATGCAACCGGGCACCTTACCGCTCAACATCCTCCGGGGCCTGTTCAAAGGCTTCGTCCTAGCCGGGGTGGCCCTGCAGAACCCCCAGGACATGAACAGTTACTACGAAATGATCTTGACGCCATTACAGCAACGTTTCAAGGGCCTGCTCGGCCAGGAGAACTTCACCAGGATCTGCCACGAGGAGAAAATCCAAAAAATCGTCATCGACTTACTCGAGTGCTTCATAGGGATCGCGAAGGGCTCCCAAATGGCGAGCGTGGAGATCCTATTCCACTTCCTCGCCCCCATGCTGAGCGAACTTCCCGTGTTTCTGACCGTTTACAACAACTACCAAATCGTCGTACAGCTGATCCTGGAATTGTTCGGGCAATGCGCCAAGTACATGTTGTGCTATCTGTCGCCCATGGACAGCAAGAGGTTGTACGAGAGTTCCCTGGCCACCGTCCAAGCGTACGCCAAGTGTAACGCCGGACGGTTGTCTACGGAAGCGCTATCCGAAGACAGCAGCTTCCAGGACTTGGCCTTGGTGCTCGACCTCCTCACTTTTATATTATCTAAAGATTGCATAGATTTGTGCGCCAACACTAACAACGAGGAGATAAACGTGACGGCGTCCGACGTTTCCCTGTTCGGGTTGAATTTCATAATGCCGCTCATGACGTTGGACTTGCTGAAGTACCCCAGCTTATGCGCCCAGTATTACAGGCTTCTGGTTCTGATAAACGACATCTACCCGGAGAAAATCTGCAACCTCCCGCCCGGTTTGCTGAGAACCCTCCTGCAGTCCATAGAGTTAGGTCTAACGAATTTCGGGTCGGACATCGTTCAAGCTTGCTTGGACTTCATACAAGGCATGTCGACTTACGTATTTAGGCACAAGCTGTTGAACGCACCGATCGCTGAGGGCCTGAGGCCTTTCTTGAAGATGCTCATGGACCTAACGCTGTCCAATCAGATAAATTCGGACTCGATCAGTACGGCGAGTACCTGCATTTACTCGTTGATGTGCTGCTACCAGGAGGATTACCAGATCCTGGTGCAGAGTTTGATACATATGCAGGGCGATCCCATGATTGCCGAGAGGTTAGCGGCGGCTTTTACTAATTTAACATCGCTCGTTGCGATGACGTGTGAACGGCAGCCTAAACTGCGGTTCAGGGATAATTTCGAGAAGTTCATAGCGAACGTCCACGGGTTCCTGCTGGTGAAGTAGATTTGTTGCTTTTCTCTGAGAGTTGTGATTTTTGGGACGTGAGTATTTAATGGAAGGAGTAAGTCGTGCAACAGATGATATTATAATTTTTTTATCGGATGAAAGTTTGATTTTGCCGTACCGTCGTATCAGGAGATGGTACGGGCGTTCTTTATCATATTATGTTTTTAAGTGTTGATATATGCAATTTTATGTGTGTTTTACTCCCTTTGTATTTTTCTACAGATTATAAACATTTATTTATAAATTATACTAGATATATTTAATTAATTCTTCAATTCTGTGTATTTGAGGTGCGTTCGACGTATTTCACCCGTCAAAACATGTAATTCTTTGTGCGGTATAACAAAGTTATAAGTATCAGTAAAAATTTCTTAATTACTTTATAAAAAAATTGAGACTTGTTGGTAGCACTGAACATGTCATTTTTTAAGATCGGAGGCTGTGATTTTGCGACAAATTTTCCTATTTTCGAAGCAGCGACTCATTGAATTTTGTTTATTTTTTTGTAATTACGTATTTTGGTGGGTGCAGTACGAACCGTCTGGGGTCACGTATCGTGTAAAATATTCGCTATATTGTACCGCAGTTTTAAAATGCCTGATCATCACTTGTCTAAAATATTGATATAAAAGTATTTTTTATATTGATCAACCATTTTATTGTAAAAGTATTTATTACGAAATAAAGTGTAAGAGTATTTTTTCTTTTTTTTTGCGCTAACTTTACACTCTATTCCAGACTTGTTGTTTAGGTAAAAGAAAACACGTCGCTTCTAAATATTTTTATTTAGTTGACAAAGAGTATCACAGTCAAATACAAATTAACAAATTCTCATACAAAAACGGGGCCTTATACCAGTGCACGACTGCCTAAATGAAGGAAAGGAACTCGGGGTTTCAATCTACGTTTTTGACACATTTTTATACCCACGCCATGGCTCTGCAGAAAGCTATATCATAATTGTCGTCCCGTATTTCCACAGGTAGTTTGCGTTGTAAGAAAAACGGTGCAAGGATAAAAGTTATAGGAAACTGTTTAGATTCCCTAATGCCTAAGTCAATTGAACATCGGTTTTTTTTTGAGTGGAACACTATGGACAGTGCTTTCACAAATGTTTGAGTCCCACGTCACTAGATTTGTTTTGACGCTCGGTAAATTTGATTTTCTTAAGTTGGTAGTACAGAAATAACCAAGGAAAAATCACCAACTAGGACCCTAGATTTAATATCAATCCAGATGTTCATAATTTTTCATGTTTTTAAAACAGTTTGTACAATTTAGCAGTGTTTACCAGTATATTTGTGCTTTTCTACGAATTAATCTTTGTCGAGTTGGAAAAAAAAACTTTTTAGAACTCGGAAAATTCGTGACGCTTTTTTCGTGAATTAAACGAATATTTTAAAGTTGTTTCATTTATTACTTTCTTATTTCTTGTAGTTTTGTGTAAAAATGCCGTTTACACTGGAAAAAGACGCATTTACTTTGAGGGCATATTTTCGTAGAGGTACATGGAACGCGGACGAAAGACTATTTTCATTATCTCTTAATGAAAGTGGATTACAAAGGAGCCTATATTTTTTAAAGGTCAATCTTTGATCAAAAAATACTTCTATATACGTTAATGCAAAAAATTAAGGGGTCAACAGAATTTCCGAAATTTTTTCGTGATTTTTGTCAGACTGTATTTAGGTGAAAAATGGTCGTATCGGGAATTAAAAAAAAGCATTTTAAAGCTCTAAGATTCTCGTTTTTAGATCTTTCGGTCGAAATTTTTTAGCAATTCTAAGAATTAGCGCGACAAAACATTTTGGAAATTTTCTTTTATTTTTCAAAGTCCACGGACTTGGAAAAAATTTTTTCAGCTAAGCCATTGCATGGACCAGATAGCTTGTTTATTCAGCTTCAATTTCCTTTTATTTTAATTTTTGATACGACCATTTTTCATCGAAATATCGGGTTTTTAATGGAAAAGGATCCTTTTGACTTCAATCATCGATATCTCGGTGACAAATAGTTATACAGAGAATTGGACAAAAAAATTTTTTTTTTAAGTTTTCTCTAAGTTTTATCGCAAATAACATTTAAATTGAAAAAATGTAAAATCGAAAAATTTTCGAAATTTTTCAAAGTATTGTTTTTTTGGAAAACCTCCCCGACATTTCAGCCTATGCTTCTGTTCATCTACTTTTCATTAAATTAAAATAATTAAAGTTGATGATCCAAACCAGATTTCGATCCCGATTCATACCGTTTTTTGAGACAAATTTTTTTCAAAACTACCCTTTTTCTTCTCTGAATTTTTTTTATTTTTTCATCAATTTAAATGTTATTTGCGGTAAAAATGTGACAAAATTTTTAAAAAACTTATTTTTTCCATATTAAGCTCAAAAAATGTGACTTAATTTTTTTTTCAATTTAGCCGTCAATTTTCTAAAAAAACACATTACCCTTTTTCCTATTTTTTTAAATTCATGTAAATGATGAAAATTAATTTTTTTTTCTGAAAAGTTACGGCAACAATGTTATAGGAAATTTATTCCAGTTTTCGAAACTGCGCTTCAATTCTCTGTACAACCATTTGTCGCCTAGAAATCAATGATTGAAGACAAAAGGATCCTTTTCCATTGAAAGTCCGATATTTCGATGAAAAATGGTCGTTTCGAAATTTAAAAAAAGGAAATTGAAGCTGAAAAAACAAGCTATCTGGTCCATGCAATGGCTTAGCTGAAAAAAATTTTTCCAAGTCCGTGGACTCAGAAAAAAATTAGAAAATTTGCAAAATTTTTTGTCGCGCTATTTCTTTCGACCGAAAGATCTAAAAACGAGAATCTTAGAGCTTCAAAATGCCTTTTTTTAATTCCTGATATGACCTAAATTCTTTTGACCCTTTAATTTTTTGCATTAGTGTAGTAGGATTATTTTGTAAGTAAAAATGTAAATGATTTTATTCAATTGAAAAAGAAACACATTTTGTCTCTATAGCAAATAGGCAACCAGCAATACATTTTTATCGATTTTATTTTATTTTAATGACAGATTTTTCTTCTATTCTAACGCAGATTTTCTATGAAATGGAATTAGTTTGAAACTCAAATTACTTTTTGTTGTAAAGAAATTTGTAATTCATCGCTTTTGAGCAAGCGGCATCGTAAATTACAAATTTCTTTACACTAAAGAGTTATTTGAGTTTCAAAACTAAGTCGATTTTATAGAAAATCTGTGTTCAAATGGAGGAAAGTCTGTTATTTGTGTATTGATTCATATTTAGACAAACTGTGTTATAAAATCTCTAAAAATGTCTCTGTTATAGAGCCCTCTTAATCATTGTATCCAGTGTAAGTTTGGTTGCCTAACAGTTGCGGTCACGTGGGACTCGGGCATTTACAAAGACACTGTATTTTTACACATTTGGGTAGAACATTTTTATAAGATTAGAGTGTTTCAAGGTTTGACGAGCCTTTCTCTAATAGCAAGAGAAATATAATAATAATAATAGTTATTTTCTTCCAACTTTTTAGCTAATGGTATTATGGGAAACAACTACTCTGCGAGCTACAGCATACTGACAAAAACTAACAAGTTCAGTGCTGAACCAGGGTTCGTAGCGGCCGGGAAAACCGGGAATACCGGGAAAAGTCAGGGAATTTGTTATTCTTCATAAAAAACAGGGAATAGTCAGGGAATTTTTAAAATATTCATGAAAGTCAGGGAATTTGATGTTTGCAACTGGAAATTTTGTAAAAACCGGCCCTGGGTTCTTGAAAGAAAAAACTATTTGTGATTTTGATACCTTTATAAGAGGTTGTTAGGGTATAAAAGAGATTATGGAGTCCAGTCGAGAAAAAATTTAATCTATAAACACCAATTATTATATAAAAATGAACTACAAGTGACCTGGATTTTTTTTTATAAGTCAGGGAAAACCTGGAAAAGTCAGGGAATTCTTTCACTTTTGAACTATGAACCCTGTGAACGGAGCATGTAGCCCATACAGTAGTTTCCCACAATGTCTTTAGTTATGAAGGTTATACCACAGAAAGACGATCAACGAGTTTCCAACAACTTTTATCCTTACCTGCACGTTATTAGCAGAGACACTTAGCATAGAAACATGGCCACAGTCAATTCAATTGACCCCTAATTCGAACTGGCTTATCCACGATTTCGTCAAATTCAAGTAAAAATGGGGCCCTTCGGGTCCGTAGTCCAAATACGTGAATCCTCCGTAACTCTTAGGCCTCGCCGGTTCTATTTGCGTTCCCTCGTGCCACTCGTTGAAGCTGGTGATAGAAACGTATGAAACTTTGTTGTTTATAGCCGTTCGCCAAGCTACGTCGTAGTACTGTCCGTTGCGTCTGTGTCTGGTATTTCCTTCGTTCCAAGGACGCACCCTGCTGTCTATGTACCCGGGCCCCACCGAGGGGACAAAAATAAGGCCGTTCTGTGTAGCAAATTTCGATAGTTGGCGCCAATTTTTCCACGTACTCCCGTACGTGAATGAATTAGTCGCAAAGTACGTGTAGAACCCATCGAATTGTGACTTTTTTATGTGGTACTTGTGCTGGATGTCTACTAACAGTCCTAAGTATATGGCGTCGAAGGCTGTATTACGAACACTGAGATTGCCTTTTGTACTGAAGAGCTCCTTCCAAGCCACTGCGGGGATTAGATAGGAATCGTAGATGTAAATGACGGGTACCGTTTTTTGTGCTAGAGGTTTTTTAATTTTATACAAAGCGGGGTGATCTCCGTATTCCATGAAAAATTGTTTTAGATAAGTCAGTAGATTTATGGGATTTCTGCCCGCGTAAGGCTCGACATGTATAGAGACCTTTACGTTATATTTGAGGGCTGTATTGAAAAGATGAGGTAATATGTGGCTTGGTGAGTCGGTAAAATTGGGGGGTGTCCAAGAAACAACAATAACTCCAATGCCCGATTCACTTATTTGCTTGAGATGAGTGTCGATTACACTTACGTCTGCCGAGCTATAACAACCCAGGTAAGGGTAGTAGTTTGATCCTATATCCTTAGGTGGACGATGTTTACCAGTAGGATACTTCTTGTGACTATCCTTTTTCCAATTTTCTATATATTTGTGATTCCAATGTTTATATTTTCCATCTACTTTTACATTTCCATACCATGCATAATAGAAAGTGTGGACGTTGTAATTAGGTTGCAACATCGGCTTGCTATTTAAAATTATCGAACGGGACTTTTTGAATTTCCTTTCAAGCCTTTCTATCTTCTGTTTTATTATCATTTCTCTTATTTCTCTATCGGTATACATATTTATTATATTATTACTGGAGTTGGATTTAACAAAGTAAGAATAAGTGGGAGTTGTTGTATACTTATGTTCTTGATAGTTGCTAACAGTTTTTGTAGATATCAACGTGTAAATAATTACAGCAACCACCAGCATACTAATTAAATAATATTTTTTAACAGTAAATGTGAACATCTTAATTTGGTTCATTTCAAATTTTTTTCAAACTTATTTAGCAGCAGTTTTAAACTTAAAAAATCTGTTTCACTTTAACATAGGTGGTGCGTAACATTATACCGCAAATTTTTAAAAGCAATTCCCGGAATATGCCGGATTTTGGGCACACCCCGAAACCGGAGTACTTTGTTTATTTACCAATCTTTTTTAGAAAGCTGCGTTCAATCAGATATTACGATTTATTATTTACGACTGAATGTAACATTTTCCTTAATAACTAGTGAGAGGATTTACAGATATTTAATTTTTATACTAATAAATTAAATTACATTTTTAATATCTACAGTATTACGAACTATACTAGCATGCATGAATAAAATTTAACTTTGTTTGGCATAGTGGAATACGTTTATTTGCAAGGATTGAATACGCCTGCAATCGAAAAGGCACAATTACTGCCAATGTTATAAACTAAATTGCCCTAATGCGCGCAGAAGCCGATGCCGTGTTACGTCAGTTAATCGGAAACGAAATGGGATGGAAAATGGCATATTAAAATGGCGTCGTTTAGTGAATACGCCATTCAATTTGTACAAAAAATCAAAAGAATTTATAAATGTATTTAAGTTGAAAGAACTTAGCAAAACTACAATATAACAACATGGATGCAGTGAAATCATTTAACTCGGAGGTAAATATCCAGAAATATATTTTTCAGCGCGTCCACGCTAATCGGACGCTTACCCTGGTTAAATTTATCAATGAAATAAATTGCATAGTTTTCTGTATCCAAACATCAATTCTGTTAAACTATAACGTGGAAACTAATTTATTTTTGTTTTTGTTACAGCTCTCGTCTCTGTACGAGGTAAAACCTCCGATATCAAAAGCCAAAATGACCGCCCTAACCCGAGGCGCAATAAAGGCCATAAAGTTCTATAAACATGTTGTGCAGAGTGTTGAAAAGTTTATTTTGAAGTGCAAACCTGAGTATAAAGTGCCTGGACTATACGTAATAGATTCTATAGTGCGACAGTCAAGACACCAGTTCGGCTCTGATAAAGATGTGTTTGCCCCGAGGTTTTCCAAGAACATGCAACAGACTTTTGTTAACCTCTTCAAGTGTCCACCGGAGGATAAAGTGTGTATAGTTTTCTAACCTACTGTTATCTTTAAAGCTGTATTGGTTTTTAAAAATTAGGTATCATGTACGTGTACTATGTACAAGGGGCTAAATATTTTGAAAATTTAACGCTATGCAAGTCTTATGTAGTTCAGTGAAAGCAAATTTATAGTTTTTGTTTTATATTTACAATTCAAAGTTATATGACTAAATGGGGAACACAGAAAAATTATTGCGTGATTCTGTTTGTTTTTGAGTTAAATATAAAGTAAAAAATTTTAAAGAACGTTTAGCGAACCGGGTATTAACTACGTAATAGTTTAAATGCATTTATATCTAAGTAATGAAATAATTTCTAATTTGTTTATACATATTCAAAATTGTTTTGAAATGCGTAAATAGTAAACGTTACTTAAATGTTCTTGCAACAAATCTTATCAGGTTATATAAAACATTTATTATTTTTTACAAGTGTTGCAAAGATACGGGTAGGGTATTTTAAAGTTTTTATGAAACTGATTAGAATGTTTATCAACTTATAAACTGATTAATGATCATAAATTCACTTAGTGCCACATATAAAGTTTTAATCAAAATTTGTGCAATATATAGTAGGTTCAAAATTCAAAATTTTTATTTTATTAAACATTTAAAATAGGTAGAATTGATTTCAAATTTTTTTTTTAACCAATTACATTTTTATGTTATATTTGTTAGGAAGATATTTCTATCTACTTTTCTTTTAATTTAAAAAAAAAGTTTGTTTTTGAAATGCTTATCTACAATTTTGATTATTATAAACAAAATTATTATAAATTAAAAAATAACCCAATTGCAAAATTTACCTTTCACAAAATTAATTTTTCTTTATTGTTTTACTGAAATAATAAAACTGACTATTCTTTTTTTGAGAATGATTTCATGTGATACACTGGTGTGCTGACTTTGTTATAATTAGCGGCTCGTGAAAATTAAAGTAGTCATATTTTGACAATGAAGCATGAATTCCATGCCAGTTTGCAGGAGATCATTTCTATGCTGACAGAAAAAACTTTCACGATAAAGGAATTTTAAACGAAGTTTGCTAATTATAATTTAAAAAACGGTACCATCCTCTGAGCGCTGAAAAAGGGTAGCACAAATATGTATAAAACATTTTTTTATATAAACAGCATAAATACAAACAAGTGTGTTTTTACTTTTCGCAAAATTTAAGTTTTCCTTAAATTTACGGGATTATGAAGTTCGAAAAATGAAGTCAATATTTTAATTTTGTTTTCTGAGACTTCTTCAAATTTTTTTTTGTCATTAAAGTTGTTAATGTAAACGTAAGAATCATCCCTTAGAAGATGGTATGGACCCCGCACTTCACTAACAAAATAAGTAAATTAATTACGTTTTTTCGCCTGTTTTGCACTTAACCAAAAGGGAGCATTTGAAGGGGTTCATCTTTTAAAAATGTGTCACAGAGAGGTACTCCTTCAAATTTCTGCTCTAAATATTCTTTGCACCACTTCAGTATTAATATATTTATTCAAACATCTGAAGAAAATGTTGATTAAAACGGTGTTCGTTAAATTTATATTTGAAATTATACATACACTTTGTTTTATTTGATTTAAGCAGTTGTTTATATCATTAATGTATATAAATCTGTAAAAAACGCACTGAAATTTGCAAGTACTACTCAAAAAGATTGTATGAAGTAGTAAAGAAACATGACATTTCTCGTAACGTGCCTTTCTTTTCCAGAGTAAAATCATAAGGGTCCTAAACCTTTGGCAGAAGAACCAAGTATTCCCACCGGAGGTTGTGCAACCTCTGTTCGACCTCGCCGACCCGAACAACCCCATCCACAAGGAACTGTCCGTTACGGCGCAACAGCCCTCGAACGGCTTAAACTCGTCCACGGCAGCCGTGATCGCCAAAGGTTGGTAGAAAGCTTTTTATTTTTCCACTTGACTTATACATTAAATACTAATATGCAGTGTGCCAAAGTTCATTTTACCTTCCAAGTTTTTGTGTATTTGTTTGGCATGCTGCGATGCGCTAGCATATATCTAAATAAGTTGTTCGTATTAGGTTCTCCCGCTCTGCAACGAACACCCACCAAAGGAAATCAGCCAGGGAACGAAAACCTCCATGGAGCTTCAAGTAATTTGGTACATATCCGTTCCAAGCCGTTTTTAAGGATAGGATAGATCTATAAAACAGTGATAAAAAAATAGATAGTCTAAATTACCGCAAGCAGATTTTTTTTATGAAAAATCTTCGAATTCTCGGATGGATATTAAAAGATAAAAACGCACTTATCTGTGTCTGCGTTAGGAAAACAACAGTACAAATACGAGGAAAAAATTATGACGCAATTTATCCGTTTGTGATTAGTCGAAGCAAAATATTTGATGTCGGGGACTTCTTGGAATGTCAACAAAGTTTAAAACAATGACGAGAAATGCGTTTGACTAAGGCAGAGATTTTCTTTAACAAAAATTAGTTAAAGAGAATTTGATGCTATAATTTCGATAATTGTAAAAATTAACTCACGAATATTACAAACGAAGAATTGCCTTGCATTTTAAATACTTTAGGGAACTTTTTGCAACTTTTTAACAAAGATTATACTAATATTGTGTAAATATTTGAGCAATTTTTGTTGCACTATAAGTTTGCAGTTTTAAAATTAAAAAAATTGCCAAAGAGACTTGTTAAATTTAATTGAGTTGCCGCATAAGATCGGTAACATTGTAATTACGAGAACTCGAACAACTTATTTAGATATATGCTTTATATGTGTCTAATAATGTTTTTTTTATAAAATATGTGTAACTTCTAAAAAATTGCGTTATATACAGGGTGTACCTAAATAACACCGAAAAAATGTAAGGGGCGATTCTCTGATGAAAATTAGTAGGGGTCATTGGTATAAAATTTTTTGAAAAAACTCCTGAAAAGTTGCCCCCCAAAAATTTCAAAAATAAAATTGTTTTTCTTTTTTTATCTTCCATGTGTATCAAGCGAAAGAAACCAAACTTGGTGAATATTATCTGTCAAAAAAACTGCACTTTTTGATTTTTTTCAACCCTGAAGTATTATTGTACGGTTTTCTACGGGATTGCAATAATCTACCCCTACGACATTTTTTTCTTATAATTTTTTTTTTGATAAAATTTTTCTGCATTGCAGTACATTTATTTTTTTTCTCATAAATCCTAAACTTTTCAAAAAAACTTGAAGAGATGAAAAAGTTGGTAATTGAATGGGGCTGTTTAGACATTTTTTAAAAGTAAAAAATTTAATCAAAAAAAAAAATTACAAGAAAAAATGTCAGGGGTTGATTATTTCAACCCCTTAAAAAAGGATGTCAGTGTTAAAAAAAATTCAAAAAGTGTGGTTTTTTTGACATATAATGTTCACCAAGTTTGGTTTTTTTAGCTTGATATGTATGCATGGAAGATAAAAGAAAAACAATTTTTTTTTTAATTTTTGGGGTGGCGTAACTTCAAGGTTTTGTCAAATAATTTTATACCAAACACCCCTATTAATTTTCGTCAGAGAATCGCCACTTACATTTTGTGGGTGTTATTTAGATACACCCTGTATACAAGAAAAAAGTAAATCATTAGATCTACTTTGATCTTATTAAATATTTTTGAAAAAATAATCGCAACAAATTTGATAAACACGGTGGTCCAAAATTGTCTCCAATATTTCCAGGGTTAATAAACTTTTTTCCAAAATTGATATACACAGTCTAGGTATAAGAGAATGACCGCAAAAATCGCCCGTTTTTTCACAATACGCAGAGAACTAAAGAAAATAGATAAACATACGTTTTTGATCTCAAATTACTCGTCGTAAAAAATTAAGGCAAGCATAGCTTTTTGTTTTTTGAAAATTTTCAAAAATCACCTCTAGAGGTTGAAAAGATGCCCAAAATGAAGAATTGAATATTACCGATAAATATAAAAACTATTGTCATGTGAATTTTTCTATTGAACGATTCTTGATACAAAGAATGATTTATTCTCATGACCGAAATAAGCATGTTGAATTAGAAAATCCACCCTTAAGCGCGCTCAGCGGGTGGAATCGTCCCCAAAAAATAGAGAATATCAGAAATAATTGTAAAAATTCCCAAAAAAAAATATTAATATAATTCACATGCTAATAATTTTTATATCAATTGGTAATATTCAAATTCTTCATTTTTGGCATTTTTTCAACCCCTAAGTAGGGGTGATTTTTAAAATTTTCAGAATACTAAAAGCTATGCTCATTTCAGTTTTTTATGACAAGTAATTTGCGACCAAAAACATATTTTTATGTATTTTTTTAAATTCTGTTTGAATTGTGAAAAAACGGACGAAAATCACAGGTTTTTTAAAATTAATTTTATTGTGGCGAAGTGTGTGACGCCATCTATCTGCGGTCAACGGAGCTACATAGTTGGGAGCCTTCGGAGTGACGGAATAAAATTTCATCAGTGTATTTATATCTACCACGAAGTTATAACGTATTGCGTGAAGCGAGTTTTTGGCATTTGTCGGAAACGCACATTGAACAGCTTACGGCAATCAAGTTCTGTTTCAAAGCCGGTAAGATGGCCACGGAAACGCATCAACTGTTACAAATGGCGTATGGTGAGGAGTTTGTATCCCGTCCAATTGCGTTCCTATGATTCGGAAGGTTTCGTTGTGGCCACGACAGCGTACACGATGACTAGATAACGAGGCGTCTTCGCACAAGCCAAACAAACGAAAACGTCGAAGTTTTTGTGTAATTGGCTTCGATGTTTTCGTTTGTTTGGCTTTTGCGAAGATGCCCCGTCCTCTCGTTGTCGTCCACGCCGTCTCGGCCAACACGAAACCTTCCGAGCCACGGGAACAGTCGGATGTGATACACACTGCTCACCCTATGCCGTTTGTAACATTTGATACGTTTCCGTGTTTTACCGGCTTTAAATCAGAACATGTTTGTCGTACGCTGTTGTACATTTACAAGGCATATATCAAAAACTCGCTTCACGCAAAACGTTATAACTTTGCGGGAGATACACGTGTGTGTACTGATGAAGTTTTGTTCGGTCGCTCGGAAGGCTCCCCATTGTGTAGTCCCGTTGTCTACACATAGATAGCGCAACACACTTCTCCACAAGAGTCTGTCGATGCGATGAAATTTGACAAATGTACTCTTATGTAAATCTGAATTCTTTTTCAGAAAATATAAAAACGCGACCTTGTTTTTTTCCATGTACTGCCTGTTCTGAAAATATTGGAAAACGCTTAAGAATTATCCTGCATATTCTTTTGATAATTAAGAAAAAAAAAAATTGTATCATCTGAAGCTATTTATGGCCGTTTTAGAATTTTTTTTTGCTTTTTTTGAGTATTTTGCCACTAAATTTAAATCATCTCTTCTGTAACGTGCTATTCGTCTTACGGTATTTTTTTCCAGAACTTGACGGACCCGAACGTCCTCCAACAATTACAGCAACTGCAGAGGTTACTGACCAAAAACGTAGAAAACGCAAGGGCTGAAAGTCAGGTGCATTTCGACAAGAAGCTACTAGATTTCGATTACGGGGATGAAGAAGACGAAGTTAACCCCTCCCCTAGACCCCAACCGAGCGCCAACGATTCGGTAACGAGGTAAGACGATCCGTAACGTGGTGTAAAACGATTCGTGAAGTAAATACCTATTTTTCAGCCTCCTGACAAATCCCGAGGTCCTCCGACAGCTCCAGACGCTGCAGCAGACCATGGTCGGTCCGCCGCCCGAGATGGACATGGACAAGATGAGGAAATTGCAAGAAATGAAGCAGCAGGAAGACGAGTTCGACAAACACCTGGCGCAGACGGTTCCGGTAAGTGCGTTTGTTCTACAACGAAAAAAAAGTGTTTCCCTTTGGTTGTTTTAATATTTTCTAATTTTCTCGTACGCAGAACTTACCGTTCGCCTCGGAATGCGAGTTCAAGCCGAGCAACACGCAGATGATGGGCGGGTACTTCATGCCGTCCGACATGAACCCTCCCCCTCCCAGTTACCAGACCCAGGAGTACGAACAGCAGCAGCAGCAGCAACAACAGAAAAGCATGATGCAAGACAACGGTCCCGACGTGGAGGTCATCACGTTGGACCACGACGATTCGCGGTCCGGCACTCCGGGGGAGGAACGGTACGGGAACAGCAGGAGGAGGAGGAGCAGGTCGAGGTCGAGAGACAGGAGCGGCAGGAGGGACAGAGATAGGAAGAGGAGGTCGAGGTCCAGATCGACGGGTAGGAGGCACCGTTCCAGGTCCAGGGATAGGAACAGGCTCAAGGACAAGAAGGAGGAGGAGAGGAAGGAGACGGAAAAGGACAGGGAGAGGAAGAAGAGGGGCTTGCCCGCCATCAAGAAGGACCACCTCAGCGGTAAGTGGAAAAAAATATATTTTAAATTAATTAAATTAATTTTCGCAATTTCAGTGTGCAGTACGACGCTTTGGGTCGGCCACCTGTCCAAACTGGTCCATCAGGACGACCTGTCCAATACATTCGGCGAATTCGGCGATGTCGTCAGCATCGATCTCATTCCCCCCAGGGGTTGCGCCTTCATAGTGATGCTCAGGAGGCAAGACGCTGCTCGCTGCCTCGGCAAGCTCAAAGGACACGTTCTGCACGCAAAGGCCATTACGGTCAGTACTTGTCTATTCTTTATATTATAAAGTTACGTGAAAAAAAAAAAAAAAAATTGTAAAAAATTCTTTTTTTTTTTATTTAATTTGCAAAATTCTTGGGATTAATCGAGATCTAGGAGTCCTGACGCTGCAACATCATTTGTGATTGTCATTTGTTTTTAACATATAATCCCTCGCCTACTGTGATTCATTTGCGATATAAAATATATATGTACAGACTAAACACAGTGCTTTAAGAGGTCTCTATAGCAAATAGGCAACCAGTAATACATTTTTATAGATTTTATTACACGGTTTGTCTAAATATGAATCAATGCACAAATAACAGACTTTCCCCCATTCTAACGCAGATTTTTCTATAAAATAGTAAAGAAATTTGTAATTTGCCGCTTTCGAACAAGCGGCATCGTAAATTACAAATTTCTTTACACCAAAAACTATTTTCGAGTATCAAACTAAGTCCATTTTATAGACAATCCGCGCTCGAATGGGGGAAAGACCGTTATTTGTGCATTGATTCACATTTAGACAAACTGTGTAATAAAATCTATAAAAATGTATTGCCGGTTGGCTATTTGCTGTAGAGCCCTCTTAAAGAAATCGTTTCTCCTTTCCAGTTGGCCTGGGCTCCGGGGAAGGGAGTGAAAGGCAAGGACCTGAAGGACTACTGGGAGGGCGACCTGGGCGTCTCCTACATCCCGCACACCAAAATCAAGGAAGACATCGACATCGAAATGCTCGAGGACGGCGGCATGATCGACGAGGACACCATGCCCGTCTGGATGAAGGAGAAGATGGAACGCATGGGGAAGAAACCTATGGGCCTGCCCAAGGACCTGCCCGGGTTCTTGATGGGCGGGGACCACGTGTCCAACACATCGGGCCAGATAGACACCAGCCAGCCGCCTCCGTTGCCCGGCGGCGGCCTGCTCCAACCGCCCCTCCTTCCGCTCGTCTCGCCGTTCCAGTTCAACAACCGCCTGCTCGGGATGAACGTGCCGCCGGGCTTGATGCACAACATGTCGAACATGCCCAATATACCCATCGGGGTGCCCCCGCCCAACATGCCGGCGCCCATGATGCCCAATCAGTTGCTCGGCATCGGGTCTCCCTTCCAAGGTAAGATAAATGATATTATTTCGTTGGTTTGCAATTGTGGGGACTCGGCAGGGTTTTGTGCGGTGGAAGGGGTGGTATATTATTCCAGTAGGCCCTCTTACATTTTGTTGATAAATGTGATTTATCTCTAAATGTTTTATAGAATATAAAAAAAAAATGTTTATTTTAGGAAATTCTCGATCGATTACAACGTTTATCCATTTAAGGACAGCGAAAACGGCCGATTGAGACCAAAGTGCCAACAACCAACGGAATGAAACTATTGTTGCGGCACTTTTTTTTGGCTAAAAATCGCCTTCGGAAATCTATGCGCTTAGTTTTTCCAGTTCTAAAAAAAAAAAATTTAAGACGTACCTATTTTCATGTAGCGAAACCGTTTTCAGGACCCCCCGGCATGATGCCACCCCAGATGCCGGGCATGGACAACAAACCACCGACGTCCACCACCGAATCCAGCCTTCAGAGCCTGAGCGAGTCCCTCATGAGCATCGCTCAACCGTTCGGGTTGATCCCGCAGCCGCCTGCGCCCCACGACGACAACATGGACGTGGAGATGGAGGACGCCGAGAAGGGCATGGAAAAACCGATGTCCCTCAGCGAACAACTCCAACAGATGGCGGGTCAGTTTAATCGCCCTAACAGGGACGATAGGAGGGATAGGAGAGACGGTAGGGACGATCGGGAGCGGAGGAGGTCGAGGAGTAGGGATAGGGAGAGGGAACGAGACAGGGACAGAGATAGGTATGTAACCAGTATCTTCTCGTGATTTATTATTTTTTTTGTGATTTTCCGTTGAGACGTTACGATATTTTCAGGGATAGAGGCAGGGACCGTCTCAACAGTCGCGAAAGGGACCGCAGAGAAAACAGTCGCGGCAGGGACAGAGACAGAAGAGACGACCGCCGGGACCGTTCCAACAGGTGGGGCGATAGGGACCGGGACAGGGAACGCGATCGCCGTGAGCCGAGGGAACCCGAGAACAAAGACGAGAAACGGGAACGGGAGAAGAACCTCAACGATCGTTTGAGGGAAATGGCCGGTATGGGAACTTACGAGGAACCGAGGAGAGACAGGTCCAGTAGAGACAGAAGGAACTCGGATAGCAACTCGAGGAACTTCCCTCCCCCCACGCCGCCTCCTCACGTGACCGACGGCCCTCCTAAACCCGAGGAAGATTTTATGAGAGGCCCGCCTAAACGGCCGCCGCCCAGAGGCGATTTCCCTAATCAACGAGGGCCGATGGACGAATTCCCACCGCCGGCGTTAGACGCGCCGCCTATGCCTCCCATTCTCCAATGTCCGCCGGATATGATGGACGACGGGTTACCCAATCAGGACGGAGCTCCCGACATGTCGGAAATGCCCCCCGATTTGATGGAAGGACCCCCCAATTTAATGAACGATGGCCCTCCCAATATGATTAACGGCCCAGGACACAGGGGGCCGCCAAATATGATGGAAGGACTACCCATGTTAATGGACGAGGGCCCCCCCGATTTAATGGAGGGACCTCCCGACTTGCCCCCACACATGCGAAGAGACGGACCCCCTCACATGAGGATGGAAGGGCCGCCAGATATGCCTCCGCTCATGATGATGGACGGGCCCCCAGATATGCCCCCGCACATGAGGATGGACGGGCCCCCCGATATGCCCCCGCACATGAGGATGGACGGGCCCCCCGATATGCCCCCACACATGATGATGGACGGGCCCCCAGATATGCCCCCACACATGCGTATGGACGGCCCTCCGGATATGCCGCCCCACATGAGAATGGAGGGGCCCCCAGATATGCCGCCTCATATGATGATGGACGGGCCCCCGGATATGCCGCCTCACATGATGATGGATGGGCCCCCCGATATGCCGCCGCACATGAGGATGGACGGGCCGCCGCACAGGATGCACCCCAGGGGCGATATGGAGCACGACAACTTCATGAGGGGTGGCAGGAGGGATTTCGGACCGAGAGGAATGAGGGGACCGCCGAACCAGGAATTTTTCCCCAGGGACGATTTCGGGCCCAGAGGACCGCCAATGATAAGGGGAGGTCACGACTTTGGGCCGAGAGGGCCAGATTTCGGGCCTAGGGGGCCGGATTTCGGCCCGAGAGGACACATGATGGGTCCCAGGGGACCTAGGGGGCAGTTCTTCGGCCCTAGAGGACACAGACCTAGGGGTAAGTTGTTTTTTTCGTTACTTTTAATTTGAGGAAGGTATTTTTCGTAGGTTTTAGTAATTTTGATCAATTATAAATATACAGGGTGTAACTTTGATCTTGTGTTTTAAAATACGTATCTTTTGAGAGGGATCTATGGCAAATAGGCAACCAGTAATACATTTTTATGGATTTTATTACACTGTCTAAATATGAATCAATGCACAAATAACAGACTTTCCCCCATTCCAATGCAGATTTTCTATAAAATGAAGTTAGTTTCAAACTCGAATTACTTTTTGGTGTAAAAAAAATTGTAATTTACGATTCAAATTACAAATTTCTTTACATCAAAAAGTAATTTGAGTTTCAAACCAAGCCCATTTTATAGAAAATTGCGTTAAAATGGGGGAAAGTCTGTTATTTGTGCGTTGATTCATATTTGAACAAACTGTGTAGTAAAATCTATAAAAATGTATTACTGGTTGCCTATTTGCCATAGATCCCTCTTAAATATTTCAATTCTGCATTTAAGTGGTAAAATAAGATTTTGACTTGGGAAAAATTAGCAAATCGGGTAACTTTTGAGGACACACTTGTGAGGGTGTCGTGAACAACTTATAAAAAGTTAGAATATACACTTCATTGTTTATTTAACAAATTAGTTGCAAAATTCAATTGTTTATTGTATATCTTAACAAATTCAATTTTAAAAAAAAAACTAATTGCTCCGATCGAAAGAACAGGAAATTTTACATAAAAAATGTATATAAAGTTATTTTCATTTTCTAAAATGAATACTAGGTTCTAGAATTTTTTTTAAATCGTACGAAAATGTAAAGCTTCGGCACTTACGTGCAGGAGTCGAGGAGCGCGCGGCCTCGCTCGTTATACACTAAATTTGTTATAACTCGATCTATTTGATCAAGTAAAGTCCTCAAAAATTTTAATGTAAGAGGAATCTTGTAGCTATTATTTTAAAATGGAAAAAAAATATTTGTAGGAATAGTGTGCAAATAAAGTTACGTAACAGTAGAATTTTCTACAAAATTAATTAAAGGTCTGCCATTTTTTAAATTTTTAAGATAAAAATCTAAAATTTTCAGATTACTTTTGAAATAGCATTTAAAATAGTGAATGATATAAAAAATTTTAATTCGAAAAATACAATGCTCGAAATATTCAATAATTAAAAAAAAAGGCAAATTTGATTTGTTAGGTCACTTTTCAGTCTGAACTTTAGTTCAAAATATGATGTTGCAACTTTACATGATCATTTTTTGAAGCTTAAAAACTGTACATTAAGCTGGTCCAATTTGTTTTATTTAAAACGTTGAATTTATAATAAAATTTAAAGAAAAACAAAAAAAATAAAATTTTTCTAAAACAATGAAATTTGTTGTTAAATAAACTTCAATAAAGTTAAAAAATAATTTTTTTTGCTTTAACCAATGTATTTTCAAACTAAGATCTTAAAACGAAAAAAAAATAATTTTTTGTTACTATAATATTGTATAAAATACGAAAAAATATGGTTTTTTAATAAATTGCTGCGAGATTCAGTTTTACCTATATTTTTTCATGATGAAATTATGTAGAATTTTATCTGGTAACGTAATTCATTCTCGTGATTCGAGAATTATATTTTTGAATGTTAGAAAGAGCGTGCATGGCAAAACTCACAAAACACACTTTATACTAGTTGTATAGCATACTCTTGTGGCAAAGAATGCATGTCAACCGAATCTGTCAAATAACTGCTTAACGGTCCAGAATTTCTTCCCTCGGAGCTTCAAATTCATGAGCGTCTACACATTTTCTATTGGATTTGCATCTGGAGACTGCGACGGCCAATCCAGTACGTTAACGTTATTTTCTTGCTTCCACCCAGTACAAAGACGACTCCGATGTTTTGGGTCATTGTCTTCTTGCAATAGCCAATTTTAATTTTTCCGCGTAAACCGCCTTTCGGCAGATGGTAATAAAGCCCTCTGACATATTTTGACCATTTTGGCAGCTTTCAAATTTTCTGTGAAGATGTGCAAATTGCCAAATCCCTGCTTTGAGAGACAGCCCCAGACGTGCACCTTTACCAGGTGTTTAACGTTCCGCTGAATGAGTCTATTGGCGTGGGTAGACCAGGTATGGGTGATAGAAGAATGTACCCAAAAAGAAGCTTCATCCGAAAAAATTACATTGTCCAAATCAGGGTCCAAATTTTCTTTCGCCCAATTGAATCTTTTTTCGACGTGGTTTTCAGACAGTAGCGGTTTCTTCCCTGTGCTTCGAAATTTCACTACATGAGCCAGTAAATGCCTTCTTATAGTGTCACATGGCACATTTAGACCCTTTTTACGCAAAATCGCTTGCCCCCTACGCAATGATAGACGAGGATTCTGCCCAAACACCCATAAAATCACTGTCCTACTTTTTCGTCGTTTTTCGTACAGAGCCACGATCCAGTAGGTCTTTGACGTTTTTTACGTCGGAATAACCGTTCCACCCATTTACTTACAAATGTCTTCGACTTTTTCATGTACTTAGCGGCCGCACCGTGCGACATTTTCGGTCCTTTCGAATGTAAACACAGAAACACGGTTTCGAGGACAAAGTTTTGCCATACACGCTCTTATCAAACAGACTGTACTTTCACAGTTTGCTTTGTGAAGCCAAACATATCTGCCACGTGTTTTTTTATTTTCATCTCATTTTTTATTTAAAAAATAATTGTTTACATACATAGCTTCAGTAATAATTTGAAGATTATCATTTTTTAATTAATTGTTTAAAAAAAGTCGGCCATATTGGATCAGCCATTTTGAATTACTTTTTAACATTATATTTTTATTCAGTGACCTCGACAATTTGATAACTTTTTTTTATAAGCCATTTCAAGACGATTGCAAAAGGTTTTATGAAAATCCAAGGCTCTAACTAATTCACTTGTGGCGGTTTGAATACTAATCAGTTCCTCGTCGATATACAACTAATTACAAATTCATTCCCGACAGGACCATACAGAGACGGCCCCAACTTCAACTCACGTTTCGATGGCCCGCCACGCTTCGACGGCCCGTCGCGTTTCGACGGTCCCCCTCCGGAGTTCTTCAGGGGCCCGAGGGGGCCCCCGCCAATGTTCGACGACGGCCCGCATCCCAGGCACCGGGGCCCGCCCAGGTTCGAGGACAGACGTAGGGGCAGGCCGGGGCCAGATTTCAACCCCGACTTTATGGACAGGGGACCCACGTTCGATAGACCCGATAAACCGGAAAGGAGAAGTCGGTGGGGCGGAGGATCGCCCCCTAGGGACGTACAAAACGACGAGATGGAGGAAACGCAAGAATTCGCCGGCGGCGAGAACGAAAACGTAGGAGGGCAAGAGAATCGAGACGGGGCCAGTACGCCGGTGAGGGACGAGTGTCCGCCCCCGATGGAGGAGAACGTGCAAGGATTCGAATCCCATCAGGAGGGCGGGGAGCCGAATGCGGAGGAGCCGCCGGCTGAATAACATAGATTCGATATATTATTACAGTACTAATTAGTTTATTCAGCACCTTGTGGAAGTTTTAATCGGTAAGAGTATGTCTTTGATTAATTTTATATTTTCCTTTTTAAAGAAAAAAAAAAAATTGCAATAAGCAACCGTGTGAAACAGTTGGAATTTCTGTCGGGTGCTCTAAAATGTATATATATATGAAACTTTTTAAAGAATTTAACGGAGCAGTCGTGATTGTGAATATGTATTGTAGTCGAAAAGGAACGCTTAGCTGTGATCTGGTGCGGTGAACACAGGTGAACACTCTGAACGTTTTGACTTGACAAATGTTTTTATATTATTTAAATGAGAAATAAATGATTTTTATTATGTTACATAATTTTTGTTTAGTTTCTCGATACCGTAATGTCGAATTTAAATTTTTCCGTTTGGTTGCGTCCGCAAAAAAAAAGTGGCGAAATGTAAATTTCTAGTATTTCTCTCCGAGGAATAACCGACGGAGCAAAGAACGAGTTATAAAGAGGTGACTCATCGAAAGGTAGGTCCATCTGTGTTCACGACAGCTAGGAGGAGGAGTCCCAGCGCCGGCCCTCAAATCGAGGCGTCGGTGCAAGGTACAGTCCAAGTTCTTTTTTATATATACCTCTACCGTATATTTTGTCGGACGTTTTTAGCAGAACGGAGCATATATTTTTACGAGAAAGGCGCGCTTTTAAATTTTATCTAATCTTACCGACGTAAAGTTTCAAGTAAAACAACTTGTTCCTAAAATATTGTAAATAGGGCGTATACTGGTCCGGAAAACTTGGAATTCTCGGGGAATTTCATAGACGGGGAAACGTCGGTGATTTCTCAAATTCTCATGGATTTTTTTTTAATTTTAAAACTACATGCTGATAGACCCCAAAATAAGAAAATAATTCTAATAAACATGAATATTGTGCTTCAAGTAGTTCCTGATATCGATTCATACACAGGGTGTTCAAACAAAAAAATGATTAGGACAAAAGTAGCAGGGTTTTGAGCGAGTAATCCAACGGTGACCTTGAAGGTCATTGAGAGGTCAAGTTGAAACTTTTAAATGGAACCATATACTTTTGACCCCGGAAATGGTAAGAGCGGAAAATTTAATGTTCGAATGTGACCTTAACCATGACCTTCAAGGTCATTTAGAGGTTTGATGTTATAGTTACCTTTACGTCATGGTCAAAGACATGGTATAGGTCATTTTGGAATTTTACAGTCACTCAATTTCCGCAGTCAAGAATATCGTGTCTTATTAAAAATCAACCTGACCTGTAAACGACCTTGAAGTTCATGGTCAAGGTGATATCCGAACGTAAAAATTTCCATTTTTTCCATTTCCGGGGTCAAAAATATACGGTTCCATTTAAAATTGTCAGGTTGACCTCTAAATGACCTTGAAGGTCGGGGTCAAGGTCACTGTTGGATTGCTCACTCAAACCCCTGCAACTTTTGTCCTAATCATTTTTTTGTTTGAGCGGTAGGTATTTTCTGAGATAGAGGGGGGGTTCCAACTTTTTGAACACCCTGTAGTATATGCTTAAAAATGAATAAACAAAAATTAAGAAAAAATACAGGTACTAAGTAAAATGTCTCATTTTTCTTGATCTGTCACTTTTTTTTACTTAAAACTTAGATGTTTTTTACATACAGTCCAGTTTGACTGATTTTAATGTGGCGTCAACGGAACTACGTAGGGGGAAGCATTGCGAGCGACCGCACAAAATTTCATCGGTGTACGTGTATCTACCATGAAGTTATAACGATTTACGTGAAACGAGTTTTTGACGGAAACCCACGTTGAACAGCGTACGGCAGTCATTTTCTATCTTAAAGCCGGTAAAACAGGAAACATAACTGTTAGAAACGGCATAGAGTCAAGAATGTGTATTACGTCAGACTGTTTTTGTGGTTCGGGTGGTTTCGTGATGACAAAGACCGCATACATGACGACTAGAGGAGCGCACAGTTTCGATGTTTTGGTTTGTTTGGCTTGTGCAGGAACGCCCCGTTCTCTCGTCATCGTGCATGCTGTCATCACAAGGACAGTCGGAGACAAACTCCTCACCGTTCGCCATTTGTAACGATTGATACGTTTCCGTGGCTTTTTACTGGCTTTAAAACAGAACTTGATTGCTGTACGCTGTTCAATGTGCATTTCCATGAAAACTATCAAAAATTAGTTCCACGTACTGATGAAATTTTGTTCGTTCGTTTGGAACGTTTTCCACTATGTGGTTCCGTTGACCGCCCATAGATAGCGCCATATATTTTGCCCAATAAAATCATTCTTAAAACTTGATATCTTCAATTTTAAAATCGTTCCGTTAAAATAAAGTAATTCTCGTAAACTAAAAATCTATTTGCACATCCAGGTTGCCTTTATTTGATATTTAGACGAGCAAAGATTAGTAGGACTTTTTTTTTTAAATCATATAAAAATGTTTCTCATTTAGGGACTGTTTTGATTAATAAAAAAGGGACATTGAATTAAACTTTTCGGTATAACTAAAAAATTTTAACCTATAAATATAACCTATATATAATTCCGTTTATTATATTTTATTGGGAACGTAACGGAGAACAAATTCTCGAAAGTTCTGCTAAAAACGTTCAAAATTGTGAATATGAAACATTGTATAGAAATATCTGTACTAACATTGCTTTTTAACTGATGGAGTTAATTAAAATTGTTTAACATTGTTTCATTTTCGAGGTGGTCACATTAAATAGTTTAGGAGTTTAATGATTAGGGTAGTTTTTAAATTTGTGTACATAGAGATGTGTACGTGGCTTACAAATATTTAATTAATGTGTTATTCTGGTGCTTCGGTACCGCATTTTATTTTTTTTTTTAGTGTCGGTATCAAGTACGGTTTTTTGTGTTTTTTCTTTTACTAATATTAATTCATGTATGTTATAAACATTGTATTGCATAATTCATAAATATAGATGTTGCAATGAACATAGTTTTAATTATTTTTGAAAATGAGAAGCTTAATTTTCAAATTTACGCACCCACTATATAATTCTTCAAAAGATTCGAAACATTAGTAAACTTTTTTACTTCGAATATTAGGACTGCTGGTTCTCGATGCTTTGGTAAATAAGTACCACACTGTTGGTACAATTAATAATAACTGAATTTAACTTCAAATAATTTTATTTCCGTACTAGATTTCACGTTGATTCGAAGATCACTGTTAACGAATGATCAGAATTATTTTTGAAATTATGCAATAAACTAAACCAAAAGGTACACCCTGTACATACATTTAGATAAATCGAGTCACAGTGAACGCGCAACATATTAAACAGCTTACATGTAAATATGGTTGCCTGTCGCATACATTATCTTAGACTGTAAAAATTATCTAAGAAATGGAAAATTTCGAAAACTGGAAAAGCTACAGAGGAACTGATTGTAGTTTTGGATTTATCAGGTTCGTTATAGTTTTTTTTCAGATCTTTCTGAGCCCTAATAATTTTTGAGAAAATCAATTGTCAAAAAATTAAAGTGCTTTTTTAAAGGCGGTTCCGTACGTAACTGGGGTCGTCAATCACTCTGTGATGATCTGTTTTGATTTATCAGGAGCGGCAAACACCTCGACATTCTGTGTTCCTAATACCTAGTTCCCAAACTACATAAAATTTTAATAAAAGTTGCAAATTTTTTTACAAATATATCAGGCACGGCAAATATTTTAATAAGAATTGATCTTCAGTTTCACAAATTTTTCTTAGTACGCCATCTATTGACTAAAAGCTCAATTAATTCACAAGTAAGTTGTAAGCTGTTACAGTTACCTACCAAGTAAATGTATCTTCCGTAGTTCATTACAATTTCTAATCAATAGATGGCAGCGCATGTAAAATTGGAACCATTGAACGCAACTTGATTGGTTAACAAATGCAAGCGAACGTTCCACTTCACTGCTTAAAAAGATTGGAACAATGTACTTCTAATTTCATGAAAATGAATGGCCCTCTAAAGGCGAGTGCACACGCATTTGGGTCGTAGTATACGCTCAGATAAATCTGAGCGTATTTATTTCATAAATGAAATAAATTAAAACAAATATCTAGACAGGTGTAATAAACGCCATTGAAACAGAAATAAATTTATTATCAGTTAAAAGTAAAACATTGATCTTTTTTCAAATTCATAGACACTGGGTTAAAAGAAAAAAAAAAAAGAACTGTTAACAGATTTGTAATCAAATTTCTATAGTCACAATGTCATGCAGTCAACTTTTCAATGCATTGTTTGGTATAGTTTTCGCGGCCCTGAAAAAAACACGGTTTATTTACTTATTGTGGAGGTGAGACAATTTCTTCTCGTACTTAAGGCAATCATTGTGTGTTTTGTACTCCATGGTGGCACTTGGTGGTATATTTAGTAAACGTTTGAGGGCGTCCCGAATCCGAGCCGTCGTCGCTTGATCCGACGCAGTCCGATTCCAAATACTTAAGAGGTACTCTTGATATCTAGTCGACACGACCACTCCGCATATTTCGTTCCCTGCCTGACAAATACACAAATTTAAAGAAAACTAACGGTAAGTAAAAAATCTGGGCTGAAAATGGTTATAAAGAGTAAATGACTTACCATAAATTGTTCGCCTAACATAGCCATACACAAATTTTCCCAAGCTTTCCCCGCCTGTTCTTTTCGAAGCCTTATAACCTAAAAATATGAAAATAATGTTGCAAACAAATAAATAACTTGTAACTATAAAATGCGTACCCACTTGCCCCCTTTTTTATTCGCCGAGTCTTCCCACATGGGTTTTATACCCTTTTTAAAGAGGTGTAAGTCTCTATGGGCTGGTATGTCTTGTAGCCTCACCATATGGGAATATAGCGCCCACCACTGTTCCACTGTGCCGACCTGCCCTACCAACCTTAGTGCTTGACTATATCCCTAAAAAATTATATAAAACGGTTAAAAACCATTCTGCAAATTTAAACAAAATATATTGAGGTTAACCCAAGTGTACTATTTGTTACAAGCAAACTAAGCATAAAACTGTCTTATGCAACATTAATGAGTCATTAAAATAAAAATATATATTCAAGTAATGTTCTACTTATTGTTTAGAAGCGCCACAAATTTCAGAAGAAATTTGTACGTTATTTTGTCATACAAACGGTGTTCTCGAAGCTTATAAAACAATGCCTTCACTTTTCAAATGAGACTTGATGTAATTAATAAAATATAATTTAGCACAGTAAGCTGGTCTTGTGTAAGTGTTACAGGTTATGAAGCGAACGAAACCTTACCTGCGAACCCTGTATTTGTGAAGGTCTTTTCGAGAACCAGAGGCAATACGGATGTTGAAGTCTGTGCTCCCCAGGCGGATACTCTATGGGGCCCAAGTCTGAAATATTCGGACCGACTTCCTCGTCCCCACTGCCACTATCTGAGTTGTCCACATGGTGATGTTTCAAACTGGAATATCAACAATGGACATAAACAATTGCGAAAAAACATGCGAGAAACGACACACGTACTTTTCAAACTTGTTCGACATATTGCAACCGGTACTGTTAATATTATACACCATAAAATACTATTATCACAGCCTCGAGCTAGTTTAATAGTTTATTTAATTTATAAATAGTACAAACTTATTTTCTACTACGAGCTTCCGTCAACTTACTCTTGGTGACCTTGATAAACACTCTGGCCAACGTAACTCGTGGCGACAAACATCACTAGATACCATTCCTCAATAACATATTTTTCATTGGTTTTAAAGTAAATAGAGAACTTTCAATAAGTAATAATGCCAAGTAAAGGTTTAGTAATGATTAAATAGTAACATAATGTTAGCTTGTTTTATAAAAATGGTATTAAATTAATATTTTAAACCAGCAACTCCAAAATTCCCTAGATAGTAGTTCAAACTGGAAGTAGATCAAATTACCATAGACAAACTATTGAAGATGGGATACTTACCGAATACTTTAGTGGTGAAAATAAAATTAATTACAGAAAATTTTCGCAATTTAGTAGATGGCGCTAAAATTCATAGAATGACAACAGACAAGACTCCTCTGCATAAAATGAGAAAGCCATATCTTGGGAACAAAAAATACTCTGGAGATAGTACTCATTTCGGAATTTATTTATTTTTTTTTTAAAATACATTTTAATATCGCAATCATTCAAGCGTACAAAAATATATTATTAACACGTTTACACCATTTTATTTAAATATAATATACAATATAAATTTAACTGTAAAACCGTATTAACATTCTATATTTCAACTGTGGGACAGTACAATTATACTTACGAAACTGTTTATTAAAATATACTATCACAACGTGGAGTTAAAACAAGACCAGTCTTAATTTATCCCACCTGATGCGCCGAAAAATTTTTTATTTATGTAAATATTGTCAGTCTGTATATTCTATTTAAGCGAATCTGAGTTGAAAAATACCTACAACAAATTTTTGCACTTTTAAATATCTTTTTAATTTAACCCTATTGTGTTACTAATGTGGCGTTTCCATTGGTAAAAATATCAAAATAAAATATCAATCAACATGTTTTCCTTTCGATGTTGGAAATAACGTAAAATGATGCCACTCGTGAGCGAAGTTTAAACAAACTAATCATATCGTAGAATAAAGCAATGTGTCTATTCTAATCGTTTAAGACACATTGCTGGGGAGAATTGCTTTAAGAAATAGAGGAACTTACGCAGCACCAAATTTTCCAGCACATCAGACGGTTATAAATACGTTTTAAAGCTGTAGTAAACTGCTGAAGGCAAAGAGGTTGAAATCCCACAGTAAAAATAAAATTTTTAAAAAAAACATCTATTTTCTACAGATTAGACTTAACGCCAAACAGAGTGTGTATATTACAAATCTGAAGAATTGGAAATATAACCAAAAATTATACACAAACTCCTTGAGGAAGTGCCTAAAGCTAGTGACGAATACGGATACAAATTTTTGCCGTTGAAATTTACGAACTTAAAGAGTTAGTTTTCGAGGAGTTGCAGACAATTTCGGGGTTATATTTTAGCATTTTAGTTCAACGAGAAAGGGGGAGAGGGGTAGTCTGTTGGCTCGCAAAAATATCAACTAGCAGCCTCACATTTCAGACTTATAGGTAAAACAATTTTATCATTAAATAATCGGATGGATGTCATACAATATACAATTTTATACTTAAGTCCGATAATAAAGCGAAAAAAATCCATCTACTACAACGATGCCCTGAGACATAACATAAATTAATAATAACTACAATAACATTAATAATATTAGGACAATACTTATAATTAAATATATTATAATAATGAGGTAGATTCAAAACTGATTTAACAGTATATAAGTATTTGAACAAATTATTGGAAGTTAAATATTACTAATTTTGGTTGAAAATAAAAGTCGTCATTTGTATATTCGAAAATAAGACTGATTCGACAGATACTGAAGGTGCCGGATAAGAATTATCTCTGAATGTCATTTAAATCAAAAACCCTAAATGACTTAAAACTCGTTTACATCTAAACACGTAAATTTAAATATATTAATATATTTTAAATTTTAAGCAATAATAACGGTCTGATAACTATTGATAAAATTATTGGTAGATCAAATGACTAACGGTCGTTTTAAATATTTTTGGTTTGTAAACAACACTGTAAAAATAAATTTTTGGCAATCTTTGGCATGTAAAATTAAAAAACATATTAATATATTCTAATGAAAACGTACAAATAAATTTGTAAATTTTAGACAATGGCACATCAAGTCGCCTTTTCAGAACGGTGACTGAGAACCTCGCTATAAAGAAATAAAATGGACGAAATGTAACAGTTATTTTAGTAGGTTAAACAGCATTAAGGTTAATGGTACCGGGTCGTTCACTATCCATTAAATCGATTACATACAGGGTGTATACCAAATTTTTACCATAAAATTCACCGACATAGATCTTCCGGGTAAATTTGAAAAATTTACATTTTTCATTGACCACCAAATTATTTAACAGTATTCCCCACGTAAATATTTAACAAAGCATGGTTCTTGCAAAAATTGAAGGGACTGTTATAAAATTTCCACCGAATGGAAAAAAACGTAACCTAATACTTTTTAGAAGACAAAAAATTCTTGTAATAAATTTTAAAGGTTTTCGATAAATTTTTGACTAAATTCTAAAATCTTTAATTTAATGATATTAGAATAAATTTAATTATAAACTCAACGAAGAATGACTTTCTTGGTTGCCACTTTCTGTTATAACCATTTTTTAAACAATGACACGTGTTTACGAAAACAATAAACTTGTCGAAATGCTCTTAATTTACAGGGAACGCTGACAAAATGTAGCCGCAGCATCACATTTATACAGCGTGATTCACTAACGATGGGAAAATCAAAAACTGAAAATACTACAAGTAAAATGGTGGCCATTAGCGCAAACATGCCTTATCCGAAAGTTGATAGTTTTGGGTATACAGGGTGTTGAAAGTTAAAATTTTAAATAGTTTTTTTGTGATTATTCTGAAAATATGAAGGTTAGGAATATTGGTTCGCGTAAAGAGTTGTGGCAAAGAATACAAATCGCTGCCAACGACGTCAGACGCACTCCCAATATGTTGTTTCAAACTCGAAGATTTCTCAGAAAACGTTGTGTAAAGTGTATCAGTGCCAACGGTGGATTCTCCGAACAATTATTTTAAATCATTATAACGTATTTCATTTATTTTATCGTTAATTGTTGTAATAACATGAAGAAACACTTTGTTTCGCTTTTAATTTCTCGTATTATCAAAACGTAATGTTCGTTAAATCAATTTTTCTCGAAAACGGATCGAGATACCGAAATGACACTAGAGTACATAATTAATGGACAAATGATTGCTCTTTCAGGTTTTGAATCAAGTTTCATACAGGGCAAAAAGTTATTAACTAACTTTTCAGTAAAATTGGTTATTCGTCGCTTATAAAAATATAGTTTCACATATTTTCAGAATAATCGCAAAAAAATGTTTTAAAATTTTAACTTTCAACACCCTGTATTTCCGAAACTATCAACTTTCGAAGAAGGCATGTTTGCGCTAACAGCCACCGTTCCGCGTGTAGTGTCTTCAGCTTTCGATTTTCCCATTGTTAACGAATCGTCCTGTATACGGAAAGATTTCTAATAAAAAAATCACCCGACGCAATCGCAAATATTCGTTCACTTGGTGAACGTGTCGTGATACGATCGTCACCTGAAATAACCGAAATAAAGAAAGATGTTGAATGACTAGTTGACCCTCGTGATCTTTTTTCTTCTTAAATTGTAAGCGGTAAATTGTTACAGTAGTTCCGACAGCAGAACTTTATTGGCTTATTATTTTCTTGGAATTATATCTCAGCAAATATTGTACGGACTGTACATAGAAACAGTAAAATCAAAATGGCGCTTGATGTGACAGTCAGTGGCGACAGCCGGTGGACTAATTGTTTGTTCCGACAACAGTCTCAAACTGTTTTCAAACTACCAGATATAATCGGCCACGTACTTTCAGAAAGTCTAAAATCAAATGACTGGACAGTTTTAAATCAATCACAAGAACGTGAACCTAAAATTCATGAAATTCGGTCATCTGGGTTGGTATACACCCTGGTACATATAAACGGTTTAAATAATAAAACCGAAATAAAATGGCCATAGGTGGTAGTGAACAAGCGAACAACTGCATTTAGTGCGTGTCGGAGGTCGACGTCTGGTCGGGTTTTTGATTTAATCGATATTTCAGGCGGTAACTGTTAACAGAAGACGAGCTATGCAATACTTTTCCATCCTAGTTACTAATCGTGAAATAGGAGGCGACGGTAAACCGATAAATGAACAACTATTGCTTTAAACTTTTGTACGGGTGAAACTGGAATGTCGGTGGTAAACGAGAGAAAAAAAATGAAAACAAGGTAACTGTTCAAAAAAGCGGCCTTTCTAATACTTATTGTTCTTGACAAGGAATGTTATCATGAGGTATATAAATATTGACAACCCTGAAAATATTAAGTATTTAACCGTTCTATAGTATGATCGGGGAAGGAGAGAGGGAGAGATCCAAAAATAGCGACGTGTGAAATGGGGGAAGCTTACGTTTTAGATTTTTTTGTAACGTGCGGTCTTTATATTATTTGAGCATTTCGTTCCTATTAAAAACAATGTTCCACGATGTTAGGTATCCTGTTTGAAAGAGAGAGGAAAAAAAACTGGTAACTATAAAAAGAAACGCTACTCCCACGTATGACAGTTAAGAATTAAGAGAACTAATCGTTGTTTTGTACAATATAAAAGGCACACACCACACGGAACTGTGACGCAAATAACAGTTCATAAAAATTTTGTACGTTATTGTATTTTCATTAACAACGGAATATCTTTGGGTAATATTTAAATTAATAAATATCTGTGGTAACGTCTAATATAGAACAAACAACACCGTTTTTTTCTGTTTATGTAACATTTAACATCATATTCAACAACTATACACTTATCTATATATACACCATTCACGCATGCTCGTACACCTGTCATATACAGAACTGAGATTCAAATGACGACGGTCCTGCCTCGTGAGTGCGGGCACATGCGAGTTTTCCAGCCAGTAGTTTTACGTTTTCGACAATATTTGTTCATTTTCTGTATATGACGAGAACAGTAATATAACTATACAATATTTCTTACTTAATACTAACTATATGTAATTTTTTTCAGGTACCGGTATTTCAACTATAGACATTATTATAGTTAGAGTAATATTGGGTTACACCAACTTACGATGAGACATTTTTTTAATCCGATGTTCCTCGCGACTGGATCCGGGTCCTGCGTTCACAACAACAACAATAACACTTCTGCAAACGCATTCAAAACGCATACTGAACGTGGACAATACTGCGATAAAAAATACGTAAACGATAAACGATAACAAATTTCAATCGAAGATTCGGTGGATTGTTAGCATTCGTTTCCGGATTTTCGATAACGAGAGTTGCAGCGACTATTTTAACGCTGTCGTACAATCTGGTGCTGGCTGGTGAAAATTAAAGCGATCGTACGAGGTGTGGCTATAAAATAACGAAACTGACGTTACATGTGCCAAAGCGTAAAGCTTCTTTCAATTGTCGCCTTTACCGTGTCTGTAGACATATTAGTTTGGCCGTTGCCTTCGTTCGTATAAGATCTATTTTTTGTTCTGCCAGAAAAATGCTGTGTTGTAATAGAGCAATCAATTGTCGTGAAATTTGAAAAAACCGCTACTGAAACTTATATTTTATTTAGAGAAGTATATGAAAATGAACATTTATCACGTTCGCAGGTTTTTGACTAATTTTTTCCAAAATGATCGAGAAGACGTTGAAGATGACGCACGCCAGGGTCACCTTACCACGTCAAAAAGGGATAAAAATATTGAAAAAATTGCAAATCTGATCCGATCCGACCATCGGTTAACTATTCGTACTATTGCTGAAATTGTACGAATTCACAAAAGATGCATAAGGCAAACTTTACACGAGAATTTGAACACGCAATAAATTAGTGCGAAAGTGGTGCCGAAAATCCTCACAATCAAACAAAAAGATGCTAAGTATTTGTATAATCCCTCGCCTACTGTGGTTCATTTGCCATAAAAAAATATATATGTACAGGCTAAACACAGTGCTTTAAGAGAGTTCCATAGCAAATAGGCAACCAACAATACATTTTTATAGATTTTATTACACAGTCTGTCTAAATATGAATTAATGCAGAAATAACAGACTTTCCTCCATTCCAACGCAGATTTTTTATAAAATGGAGTTAGTTTGAAACTCAAATTACTTTTTGTTGTAAAGAAATTAGTAATTTGCCGCTTTTGAACAAGCAAATTACAAATTTCTTTGCACCAAAAGGTAATTTGAGTTTCAAACTAACTCCATTTTATAGAAAATCTGCATTGGAATGGAAGAAAGTCTGTTATTTGTGCACTAATTCATATTTAGACAAACTGCGTAATAAAATCTATAAAAATGTATTGCTGGTTGGCTATTTGCTATAGAGCCCTCCTAAATGCCTTTAAAAATGATCCAAAGTTCTTGGAAAGAACGATAATATGGTAAGCGTCTATTTAGCATTGCAGGAACCCAAATTCACTGAAACCGGAAAAAACTTGCTTCTTTATAGAAATACGACCACCGTAATTTTTACCAGCTGTTAATATAGTGATCAATCGAGACCCACGCGAAAAAATTTTAAATTAAATTCAACAAACCGCTAAAACCTGATCACCGACAATTTTTTAAGCATTCTTTGATATTAACCCGTTCGCTATTCCAACGAAAAGATCCTATATACGAAATAACGTGACTGCAGTTTATTAAAAATCATAAAAATGAAAAAATTTAAGAAATCTTCAAAAAACAGTAATTTTTTACATATTATTTCCTTACTTGTAAACTAAAACTGCGTTTTGGAAAAAACTGATGCACCACTGAAAAAATAATGAACTGAAACTTTTAGGTTATGTTTGGTGCAAACCCTTTCCTTTTGATTTACGAGTCGCAATCGTGATAAGAACACAAATCAGCACAGCGACATCTATTACATTAAGCGGCATCTATAGGAAATAGGCAACCAGCAATACATTTTTACAGATTTTATTACACAATTTGTCTAAATATGAATTAATGCACAAATAACAGACTTTCCACTATTTTAAAGCAGATTTTCTATAAAATGGAGTTAATTTGAAACTCAAATTACTTTTTGGTGTAAAGAAATTTGTAATTTACGATGCAAATTACAAATTTCTTTACGGCAAAAAGTAATTTGAGTTTCAAACTAACTCCATTTCATAGAAAATTTGCTCTAGAATGGAGGAAAGTCTATTATTTGTGCAATAAATCATATTTAAACACTTTGTAATAAAATCTATAAAAATGTATTGTTGGTTGCCTATTTCCTCCTGTAGGGAAAATGTTTCGTATTCGATTGTTAATTTTTTTAGCACCATATTTAAATAAAAAGGATTTTATTTAAATAAAATAAACTGAAAAACAATGCAAAATATTTCCAATATAAAAAAGGAATCTTGGGGGTTGTGATCCCTATTCAACCTCGAGGATGTGCCAAACAGGAAATTTTTAAACTTTTCATGAAAATATTTTCATTTTAAAAATTGTTTTCATTCTGAAGACGTACAAATACTGTTTATAAACGAATTTTCGTTTGTGCTGTATAAACCTAAGAAAACGAAATATTAAAGAATAAATAACACAGCAAAAAATGTCAATTTAGAAGATTGCATTTTTTATTCGCCAAAAAACCTCATCAATCTCGACCAACCGTCCAACAATTTTTACATCCTCGAAAAACGAACGAGCTTCTGCTCAAAATTTATCATAAGAAACTTTTCGCCTTTTTTTCAATCAGACGAACAAATTGTTTCCAAGATAACCTCAAATCCCGTCAAATTTAGTCCGCCCCACGCAAACAAAACACCAAGTGAAAAAAAACGAAGATTTCATAAAAACCGCTCCGTTAAACCGTATTGGAGATTCGCGTATCACATAAATACGAATACGAATACTGCACGTTCCAGATAGTGTTATTATTATTATTGTTACCGTTATAGATTCGATGTGGAGGCCCGCCCGAATCACGGAAAAATATATTAAGCTACTTTACATTGGATTCCGATCATTTCCGGGCGCGTTCCGACTTTTGTGCACCCGTCTCTCTGATAAGTTGGTGTAATGCAGATAAAACAACTGACAGTATTGTTTATATTGAGCAATAGTAATATATACAAAAAAAAAAATCAAATAAAGACAGAAGACTTGTTGCGTACTGTAATTTAACGTGGAATATTGCCATCGGGGAAACGTAAAAAAAAATCAGTCCTATCGTGGTTGTTTGTAAAGCTGTGTTCTCAACTTTGGGTTTGCGTTTTGTAAATAGGGCAGTATGTATTGTAAATCAACGTAAAAAAAAACTGTTATAGCTTACAATTGGTCATGACTGTAAAATGTCAATTATTTTAACAAACGTCTGGCTAGAAACTAATAATGTTATCCGTTAGGACCTAAGATAGGCGACGTCCTCCTATGGCTGTTAACCACGCTGATGCCAAGGGAGTCGTCTAAACAAGTCAACTGCGTATCGTTCGCCGAGAGGTCCCCGGACAGCTCCAGGGACCCGCTGTTCGAATTTCTCAATTTGCATACGTTTTGCTCAACGTGAGGATTGCACTGGTGATAGTTCGGGTTCGACTTTTTCGAGTTCTCAAACAATCTGTAGAGGTCGTAGAATTTCGAGGACTTCACGTTCGAGTTCGAGTCCTCCTCGAAGTCGAGTTTTTCGGGACGCTTGGATTTTTTCGATCCCGCGTGGCCGTTGCATTCAAATGCGTAATACTGAAAAAATACAGACAAAAGTGTAATATTCCACTATACAATGATTTTCCTATTAAAAGTGTGGCAGTACTTCGCACAGGGTGGGCAAATTTCGATACTTTTGGAGTATTTCTCGTATTTCCCGAGCTAGTAGACAAAAGTAGTTCAAACGTCTCGGGCTAAATTTGAGAAAAAAAGCAATTAAATGGCTAACGAATCAAAATATCAAGATGCGTACTGTTAAATTTTTCTCCTAAATTAAGCTGGAAACACATTTTTTGCTTATTTCTTCTAAAAATACGAGAATATACAGAAAAAGTTATTTTTTGTTTTCTTGCATTCATTTATACCAATTTTTTACTTGCAATACTCACATTTTAAATTTGTTCATTTCACAAAAGAATTAATCGTGTCCGGGGATACTTACTTGTGGATTTTCAGTTATGTGGACATGACCATTAGATAAATGCCCATTCATGTATGGTTTTGCTGAACCGTTCACATTGCCATTTGGAAACTCCTCACCTCCCTGAAATACAAAAAATTTCATTGCAGAGAGAAATATCTCGATAAGTCCGATTATCATAGGTTTTCCCATTTCCGCTTCACGCCAGTTTGAACGAATATTCGAGTATTCTATGAATATTCGCTAGCGAACGTAGCATAAGAAAAATTTCTTATCACCTAAATTCGTTATAGAAATGAACATTTGCAAACAGAGCTAGACCTATTATTTAGCTCATTCCCGCTCCACACTTGTGTGGATGAATATTTGTGAACTCTAAGAATATTCAGTATCGAATATTCATGCTCAATGCTTAAAATTTTGAACAGTGACTGTGAACAGAGCTAGACTGACTAACAAGATTCTTCGATTCTCGCTCCACAATTAGTGGACGAATATTTGTGAATTCTACAAATACTCTTAATAAACATTCATATTCACTTAAAACCTAGAGTCATGATTATTTAGTACACTGATTATTGGATTCCTTTTATTTTCACCCCACACTTGTGTGGACGAATATTTGCAAACTCTACGAATATTTTCTAATGAATATTCATATCAGCTAAAGTAGTTTAAAATGCAAAAAAAATATTATTTATTTGCATTTCCACTCCACACTTGTGTGGACGAATATTTTGAATACTATGAATATTTGCGGACGAATATTCGTCATATTTACTTAGGCAGCCTGTAACTACGTAATCTCCTACAAACTGATCATTTGCAAACAGAACTATCGAAATTATTCGAGTATTATGAAAGGAAAACATTTGTATTCGGTCAAATAACTGTTTACTCACACACATATGCATTATATTGCCCGAATATTGGATATTCACACATGAACAAACCAACTAAAAATGGACAAGTAAGCCAAATACTTGCCAACGAAGGCAAATTTATTATCCAGAAATGGTCGAATATTGAGTATTCGTACAAGAACAGTGCAACTGTGAAGCCTACGTAAGGAAACACGATTCTCATTTGAATAATGAAATTTTCAAAAAATCAATGGCGAAATATAAAGTGATAGACTGAATTTAAAAAATTCTATCCACATCGACAATCAACCTACCTTAGTGTCCAAATGGCTCGGAGAAACCGGCGGTATGTGAGTGGAATGGGCCTCGGCGACGAGGTGCTGAGTCTCGTGGATATTCGCCGCGTAGGGATCTTCCAGTCTGACCTGCACAGCACCAACATGGGAGGTGTAATGTGCGACGGCGGGATAATAGTTGTTTGACGCCGCCATTCGAACCCGAGCCAAAGCGCGACGTTTCAAGCAACGTCTTCTGACCAAAATACAGGTAATACAACAAGCAATGCACATTAACGCCATTATCACTCCAACAATGACACCTGGATATAAACACAAACAAGTAAGCGGTTTGTAACAAGATCACAGAACGTTCGGGGAGGGCCGTTATCACCTAGATTATAAAACCTGGACGGTTCGTGTGCGATGTCGCTTTACTACACCATTAGTTATAGGTTATGGCTTCCACCTAACCTCAAATTTATGAAATTGGTTCAAATTAATGAAAAATAAGAGATATTAGTTTCCGATTAAAGACTAACAACCACTTGTAGCGACATCACTACCTGATAACGCGTCAGTTGTGAGGGTTTATATTGTAGGTGATAATGGATGGACAATTTGTTGACAAAAGCGCGTTTTCTTTGAATACTGAAAACCATGAACAAAGATTTTCACAAATTAGTTATATATTACCCGTGATATTTTACAATTTCAAAAGAAATATATTTGAATTTCCAAATATTTTCAACATAATAGCCGCAATCGAATATTAAAATGAATAAATAACGGTGCTATACCTACCGACTTTTTTGTGATAATCGATATCGTCCTGCGATTCGGGCGCCTGTTCCTCCATGTCGCTGCCGAGATTAGTCGTGACGACTATAGGAACGGTGGGCTTCCCGATACCAACGTCCGAGGTGGCCCTGACTAAAACCATGTACCGATTCTCAGAAGTTAAATTTCCCAGGAAAGTGGAAACCATATCTTGCTCGCCCAACCAGCAGGCGGTAGATTTTCTTTGGTAAGAGGGAACTGTCACGTCCGCCCATTCCTCCAAGGGCCGGTCCCTGTCGGGGGTGTAGGATATAATGTACTTTTGCAATTTGCCGTTTTTGTGGGCCGGGGCCTGCCAGCGCAAGCAGACGGTGCTCTCGTTTATTACTTTGTACTTCAGGTCTAGGACTGCGGAAGGTACTGTGAAAGACGAGTGTTTTTTATAAATAAATGTGAAAAATGTATCGACAGTATATTTTGAATGGTTTAAAATGGTTTGAGAAATTAAAAAAATTATATTTACCGTCCGCGGGTGTTTGGACTTCTATCGATTTGGAGAAAGACCCAGATATTCCTTCCAAATTGTGGGTTCGAACTTTGAATTCGTAAGTGGTGTTCGGTTTCAACTTGGAAACTACCAATTTGTTTGAATAACTGCAAAACGAATAAAAAAAATACACATTCTAGATGAGGTATAACGAAATAATTATTGTACAGCAAATGGGATTAGAATACTGACATTTTAAGAGATAAAAAAATAAATTCCGATTCTACGCCACATCATCGCTCACATAAGTAATGAGCATCAGCTTCTTGCACCTTCAGAACTGTGTAAAAAAACAATTTGTTCTTGACTAAAGAAACTTTTTTGTTCTCAACAACAACAATTCAATATTTAAATTTGGGTTTGTTTTGTTCAACAAAATTACTGGAATATACATTCGGATAAACTAATTGTGGTTACCTCTTTAACAACTTGCCGTCTTCGCATTTTTTCTCTTCTTTAACCAACACGTAGCAAACCATGTAGAATTTTTTCTGGCTTACGTCCAACCAACTCAACTTAATAGACGTGGGTGATTGCGGTGTGCCTTCTAACTGTCCCGGCGGTACCGGAACCGTATCTGTACTATCGGTGGTGTTCTCCGTTTCTTCGCTAGCTACATATACATTGTCTATCTTCGAGTGAGTATATGGTGTCCAAGGGTCTAAGTCCTTGATGTATGAGGTAGATGTGACTCGAAATTCATAGTTTGTACCAGGTAAAAGTCCTAAAAATATTCAAAATCGTAAGATTTACGATGTTTCATATCGATTTTTGAAACTGGCACTAAAACGGTACTTTAGGGACTCACCAGTAATGACATGTTTGCGTTTTAAGGTACGTTCGACATTGATCGAGGAGTGTGCCTCGCGCTTCCATTGTACTTTGTAAAAACCTTTAGCTCCGTCACAAGACACGTCCGTACTAATTTCCGACCACTTCAACGATACCGAGTCTGCGTTAACGGGGGTTATATCTAGATTGCGGTTGCCTTTGACACCTAAAAGATGAATACACCTGTAACACCTACAACTCTAACGGAAATCTGGAAGTTTTTACCCGTCGCGCACATGACTTTCTCGGAGCGTTCACTGGCGGCTTTGGAGTACGTACGAATATAAAAGGTATAATTTGTACTGCTATCGAGACCCCCTGCTTGGAAATGGGTCATGTTTGTAACATATTCAGGTCCTATAACTTCCTTCTTTTCTAATCCTTGTGCTAGAAATATAACTGACATCACGACAAGGGACACATAAAAAATGCTTGTCTATATGAAACTTAAATGAACTTTAAGATGAGCTGTGATCTAAAATTGGTCATTTCTACTGCGGTTGTCGAACGTCATGACAAGTTGCAATTTTGTGTAGAAAAATTGAAAGAGCGAACAAACTTCAATCTGACAAAACTAAACATAAAGTTTGTTTTCCGAATTTTTAGTTGCTTGGAAAAGAATATGATAGCATTTGCCTTGATTGTAGTAACAATAAACAAAAGACTGTTCACCTAACCTATCTGTCAAATGTCATTTTACTCAGTTCAAAGTTTGACATTTGTAATATGTTTTTTGGTATTTTGTGTATATATTCGACGACCAGAGTTATTAATTTTTTTCAAAAATATCTCGATTTCCAGTAATAGTTATCTAAGTATAAATATACATAAACGAGGACTTAGCAGATAAACAAGTGACAAAAGAACGGCTTACCTCTGTAAAAGGAATGCACGCTGTAAGCCTGGACTGAAACATTCCCTGGTGGTTTCCAATTCAAACAGATACTTGTAGCGTCGTAGGAGCGACATTGTACGTTTTCAGGTGGCCTAGGACTAAGAGAAACGTTTATCTCTATCTGCGCCGCGGTCCATATCTTACCAGCCGAGTTCACAGCTATGCACTGGTAAATACCTGAGGAACGACACCGTTAGCTTTTATTCCGGAGCAAAGATCAATGTTCTAACCTGAATCGCTGTTGAACGTATGACTGAAAACCAAACCCGTCGGCTGTTTCTTAATCCTGGTATCGTGGGTAAGCGGTCGACCGTCTTTCAACCAGTATATCTTCGGATCAGGTACGCCGAAAGCCTGACAGTCTAATCTAACGGTTTGCGCTGCAGGATAGGACTTAGATATAGGGGTAACGTTAAACTGCGGTTTCTGGTGAACTTCCACCCTATAGATTCTCGTGATACGATCCACGGTATTGTAGGCCATACAAGTGTAATTGTCTGACACGAGAGCCTTGGAGGTATTTATCGGCAGATCGGTCCTGTTACTTACTACTACTCTGTGGCCTTAAAGAATATAAAAGTCGTCAAGTGCTTACAGATGGTATCGGTACTTACTATTAAGCCATTGTACTGTCGGTATAGGCCAGCCCATCACAGCACAATATAAATTTAGGTTTTCACCAACGTAAACGGTATTATTGGGTGAAATGTCAAGAGGTAGAAAAGTCGGTGCCGTCAACTGCCTCAATGCTGGGGACACTGTCAGTAGAGCTGTTCTGCTGTACTTAGTAACATTAAGTATATTATTTGTTGCTTTACATCTAAAAAATGTTTTAAAAAAGTTGGAATAAATTCATGGGATAATAAAACAGACAATTAACCACGTCATCTAAAAACACTCACCTATAAGATCCTGCATCAGAAAACTGAGTTTTTGAAATTAACAAAGCCCCGTTGGGCAGAGGAACATATCTAAAAACAAATGATATCTTTACTTATAAGGGCAAAAAAACAATAAATATTTAGTTATTTATTATTTAAACGTATGGATGTAATTATCATATTATATACCTTGTGTGCTGAGGTAGAGGTTGATTATTGAATTCCCACTGAATTTCAGCAGGAGGTACTGAATGTATGCTGCATTGAAGAACGCCCGGTTGAGATTCCGGGACAGAAAGGTTGTTCGGGTTCTTGGTGAAATTGCGATCCATTGCTACAATAAACGTATTTGATTTTTACACGAGATCGTAACATCTGAAAGTCTGCGAGAGTGTTTTTTAAGTCCATGTCATAATTTGGGTAATTTTAGACTAAAAAGCCTTTTTCAGATCGAGGATCTAAAGTAAACCTAAACTAATCAGTTTACAGAAAATTGTATAGAATTTTATTTTCATGTAAAACAAATAGTATTGGATAAAAGTTTATTTTAAACTAAGAAAATGATGTTTCTTCGAATAATGTAAAAACAGTTAGAACTAGTGGCTTCCGCCTCTGGCTTTTTGGTTTAAAATTGACCCAAGAAGAACCTTTCTCAAGTTTTGACAGAAATTTAGAAAATAGCCTGTATATTCAGTGTGAATTAATTTGTTAATAAATTATTTTCCGCATTACTGCAATATTTTCAAAACTAAATTAAGTTTTGTACCTGTAAAACGACGAAAAAAATTTTCAGGCGAGCAAATTCATAAAAATGTTTTTAGTTATTGGTTACTTGATTCACTTTCATGCAAAAGTACATTCAAAATTAAATTTTCTTGTAAACCAATTTTTGTATTGCGTATGACGACTAACATTTTTGGACAAGTTTGAATTGACTTACATGCAACCCTCAACTTTGCCACCCCTGAAAGTAAGGCGCCCACTCTATTCCTAACGAGGCATTGGTATTCTCCAGTCACCCCATTGGCTCTTTTCCCTGAGAGAATTTTCGGTACGTAGAGGGAGCCATCTTCCTGCTGGCTCCATCTAGTGTCATTCGAGGGTACTGGAGAACTATTATGCAACCAAGTTACCTTGAAGAGAAAATGTATTCGTTTTGTTTCCATGGATGTGACTTTAGAGCTAAGGAAATTGAAGCGATACCAATTTATACCAACACGCTTACCTCTAAGCCCTTTGAGGAGGATCTTGCGTCACACCTTAGTGTCGTACCTTGTCCCTTTAAAACTATTACATCCTTAGGATCGATTAGGTTGATGGAGAGAGTCGTTTCTGGATAATCTAAAGCCCGCACATATACTAAAAAAAAAAGAAACGCCACATAAGAATTTATCAGTTTATAAATGCATATAAGACAAAGATTTAATGAGTTTCGCCTTTTTGCTAATTTTGTTCGTACGGTTTTTATTTTGTGGGATCGTGAACTAAAATAATTAAAGAAAGCAAACCAAAAGCCACAAATAGGCATGTAGACCTGATTTACCATTTGATACCTATATTTTCATGTCCATAGAAAAAAAATGTAATAAACCTTTGCGCCAAAAAGTGTGGCAGAAATACCAGTCCAGGGAACCAACCGATTAAAGTGAAGCTTGGACTGTAAGTAGAAAATAGCTAAAGAAACAAAAGTTATATAATGCCGATAGTGCTTTTGCCCAGAGGATGAAAAATAAAATATTGAAAATAACCCCAGGAATTGATAAAGAAATCAATTTTAAGCAAAAAGTATCTTATCATCATTTTTCGATAAGACAATATTTTCCGAGTTATTTGGTGATTGAATATGTACATTTTTTATTAAAAAAAAGACGTTTTTTCAGTAGTTTTTCTGGAATAACTCGGAAAATAGACATTCTATGAAAAAAAAAACACGAAGAAAATGGAGCTTATAGAAAAATAAAAAGATGAGTTTTTTTTCATTTATGTAGGTGCAATAGGTTCTGAGATACGGCTGGTTGAATATAATTTCATGTCCGCCAAAAACTAAATTCGAAGCATTTAACTAAAAAAAAAATTCAAGAAAAATACACAGAACATTTTTTAAAGTACCTACTTAAAAAAATCTTTAAAATGAACTTTAAGTCATTAGCATAAAAATTCGCTGTTAATTCGCTTTTTCGGAAAAAAAATCAGTACAAAAATTGATGAATTTTTCACAAGATTTAAAATTAAAGGTACAATTCTACAATTTATATTTTTATGTGCTAACAATATATTATAAAAGTTTAAACGGTTTAGAATGCATATTTTTGAAAATAACTAAAAATAAAAAAGATAAGAAAAATATTCAAGAGTACAAAGGTTTAGATTTTTTTTCCGCTGACAGACTTCTAGGGTAAGTAATACCTGAAAAATTAAGACGAAAAGTCTTAATAAACATAGGGTCGCAAATGCCTCCTTTAACGAGATACAGGGCGTTAAAGTTTATGTAAAATTAAAGCGTAAAAATGATAAAAAGGAGCTTATAATCTAGTTTACTTAACTCACTTGTACACAATGACATTAGTGACAGGCGATGTTTAATTTTATTTTGAATAGCACAAGCCTACTATGTGAAACTAAAATGAATGAAAATAAAATTGGATTTACAAATTTTCTACAAAGGTGTTTCTCTTAAAAATGGTTGCTTTAATCCAAATTTTGCAAGAGACCAATTCGATAGACAATTGAACACTTTACACGAAAATAGTG